>NW_016959784.1:0-908 GCF_001483705.2 Eufriesea mexicana
AACTATCATTTCCAATCATAGCCAGAATTAGCGTGACCAAACATAACATAGCTCAACCCAGCGTACCGATGCAAATATTGGTGCCGTCCCTAGACCAAAGCAGAACATATTAGGGCGTTGTTGAGCTCAGAAATACATATAACCGCAGTGCATAGGACAAAGGGCACCGCTACCCTATCCTAACATATCCAAACGTGTCACTGCCAAACGCAATGTAACCAAACCTAACGCGCCGAGACCACTATTGCGGTCCTCCCCAGGACCAAGAAGGGTATACGATAGCACAGTAGAGCGTAGACACCCGACGCATTGCATTGTATAACACAAACGTCAAGGATATCTAAACATTACGTGACCTAACCTAACATAACCAAACGAAGTACAACAAAACCTTAGGTGCCGAGGCCACTATTGCTGGGCTCCTCAGAAACAAACAAAGCATATTAAGGAACACTAGAGCGCAAAAACCCACTTATTTGAGGTGTATGTCGCAAAAGCCAAAGATGTCGTAACCAAACCTAACTTAACCCAATCTAACCAAGCGTAACCTAACATAACCTAACAGAACGTATCTGCGCTCAGCATAACGTGACGCGTCCATTGCTCCTGTCCTCCACAGAGCAAAGCAGAATATATAGGAGCACAGTTGATTGCGGAAATCGACCGAAATGTAGTGCACAGCACGAATGTCAAAGTCATCAAGCCAAACTCAACCTAACCTAACCAAATCACACGTAACCTAAATCAACCCAACGTGCCGAGACCAATATTGCTGGCCTCTAAAAAGCTGAATTCATAGAATCGCACTGTACAGGTCAAAAGTGAAAGCCGCCCCATCATAAGAGAACCAGACGTAACAAAGGCGAACGTAACCTAACACAACCTAACGTGCCGTGAGCACTATTCCT
>NW_016959785.1:0-592 GCF_001483705.2 Eufriesea mexicana
GTGACAGGTTATGCTGGGTTAGGCTGGGATAGCCATGACTTTGGTGCTACGCACTGCAATTCCGCGCACTCCTGCGCCCTATTGTGCGCTGTCACACTCTGCTATTCTCCGGGGACGCCAGGAATATCGGTCCCGCCAAGTAAGATTGTGCTATGTTACGGATGGTTTTGCATGGTTTGGCTAGGTCAGCATGGGAGAGCGTCGACTTTTGTGTGTGCACTAGAGTGAGGTGGGTTTCTGCGCTGTATAGCGCCCTAATATGCACTGATTGGCTTTGGGGAGGACAGGTGTAGTGGTTTCGGCACGAAGACTTTAGTTAAGTTACGTTCGGTTATGTTACAATTGGTTAAGTTATGGAAGGATAGCTTTATCTAATTCACTTTGCACTGCCATTCGTTGGATTTCAAAGCTCTACTACGCTCTAGTAGGTTCTGCTTGTATTCTGCTTGTCTCTGGGGAGGCCAGCAATAATGTTCGTTTCACGCTTGGTTTAGAAGTGTTACGTTTGGCTTGGCAAGGTTAGGATACGTTTGGCTAGGATAGCTTTGTCTTTTGTTCCATACACTGCTTTTCGGCCGATATCAGCCCTCTG
>NW_016959786.1:0-655 GCF_001483705.2 Eufriesea mexicana
ATGGACGTATGTACGGATGTGTGTATATATGTATGTGCGGATGTATGGATGTATGGGTGTATGAATGTGTGAATGCGCGAGTGTATTGGTGTGCCGATGAATGGATGTATGGACCTATTTATGTATGGATGTATGGATGGCTGAATGTAAGAATGGATGGATGTATGTATGGATGCTTGTATGGATGAATGTATGGATGTATGCATGTATGTATGCATGGATGTTAGGATGGATGTATGGATGTATGTATGGATGAATGTATTCGTGTATGTATGGATGTATGTATTGATGTCTGTATGGTTGCATGTATGGATGGATGGATGTGTGGATGGATGTATGGCTGGATGAGCTGGATGAATTTATAGATGTGTGGACGTATTAATGTACGGATGGGTGAATGTATGGTTGGATAGATGTATGGATCGATGGGTGTATGGATTGGTACTTGTATGGATTCATGGATGGATGGTTCGATGGATGTATGGATGGGTGAATGTAATGATGGATGTATGTATGTAAAGATGGATGAATGGATGGATGCACGTATGGATCACTGGTTGGATGGATGGATGGATGTATGTATGGATTGAGATGTGGATGAACGGATGTACGGATGTGTGGATGCACGGATGTATGGATTTATGTATGTATGCAT
>NW_016959787.1:0-553 GCF_001483705.2 Eufriesea mexicana
CATGCTGAATCAGGCTACGCTCGGTCTGGTTATGTTAGGCCATGTTAGGTTAGGACATCTTCTGCTCTTTTTCTTTACACCGCAATGCAGCGGATTTCGGCCCACTACTGTGCCCTAGTCTATTCCGGTTCGCTCTGCGGAGTTCAGCCATAGTAGTCTAAGCACGATACCTGGAGATAACTTACGTTTGGCTATATTAAGTTTGGCTATATTTGGGTAGGTGAGCTTTCACTTTAGTGCTATTCATTGTTGTTCGGTGGATTTCTGTTCTTTGCTCTGATCCAGTATGCCATGCTTTGCTCTGGGGATGCATGAAATAGTGGCCGCGACAAGTTAGGTTGTGTTAGATTATATTTGATTAGGTTGGGTTATGTTTGGTTAGGTACGGGTGTCCTTGACTTTTGCGCCCAACACTGCTGTTCTGCGGACTTACTCTGCGGACTTCTTGGCTCTACCGCGAACTACTACGCACTGCTCGACCCTTTGGGGAGCAGTAATAGTAGTCCCGGCACATAAGGATGAGATAAGCTACGTTTGGCTATGTTACGTTCGG
>NW_016959788.1:0-1303 GCF_001483705.2 Eufriesea mexicana
TACTGGCCTCTGGGGTCGCCAATAGTGATCGCGGCACGACAGGTTGAGTTATATTAGGTTTCGTTACGTTAGGTAAGGTTGGGTTTGGTCAGGGTGGCTTTGATCTTTGTGCTATACACTACTATAAGGTGGATCACTGCTCCCTACTGAGATCCAATATGCTCGGCTTGGCCCTGGGGGTGCCAGCAACTGTGATCTGGTCAGGCTAGGCAGAGTTATGTTGCGCTTGGCTATGATAGGTTAGTTCGGTTTAGGATATAATGTCTTTGACTTTTATGACGTACACTGATATTCTATGCACTACGGACCTCTTTTCTCCTCTAATATGATCTGCTTGGCGATGTGGAGGCCGGCAGTAGTGGTCGCGGCGCGTTACATTTTGCTAGGCTGCGTTTGATTAGGTTATGTTAGTTGGGGTTTGGTTTGGGATACTTGGACTTTTCTGCTATACACTGCGATTCTATAGATTTCTGTGCTCTGCTCTCCTCCAATACGTTCTGCTCGAATCTAGAGAGCCCAGCAATAGCGGTCTCGGTACGCTGGTTTCAGTTCGGTTACGTTTGGCTAGGTTTGGAAACGGTCAGTGCAGTAAGCATAGATTTGGCATCCGTGCTATACACTGTTTTTCGGTGGATTTCTGCGCTCTGCTGTGCTCTACTATATTCCGCTTCGCGCTGTGTGGGCCAGCAATAGCGGTAGCGTCACGTTACATCGTATTAAGTTACGTTTGGACATGTTACGATTGGATAGGTTAGGATAGGGTAGCTTTGACTTTTGAGTAGCGGACTGCTATACTATGGACTTGTGCACTCTACTCTCCTCCAATGTGTTCTGCTCGGACCTTTGATGGCCGGCAATAGTGGTCCCGACACATTTGGCAATGTCAGGTTACGTTTGGCTGAGTTACGGTTGCTTGTGGTATGAAAGAGTAGCTTTGACTTTTGAGCTGTACTTTGCTGTTCGGAGCATTCCAGCGCCCTACTGTGCTCCAGTATGTTCTGCTTGGCTTTGACGGGGCCAGCGGTAGTGTCCTCGGAACGCTAGCTTTAGCTCTCTTACGTTCGGTTATGATAAGTTTGGTTAGGTGAGGAAGGGGTAGCTCGGTTTTTGTGCTATGCACTGCTATTCTATGGATTTCTGCGCTATACTCTCTACTAATATGTTCTGCTTGGCTCTTGGGAGAGCAGCAATAGACGTCTCGTCATGTTTTGTTGTGTTAGGTTTCGCTTGGATACGTTACGTTTGGTTAGGTTTGGTAAGTGTAGCTTCGACATTCGCGCTTTACACTGTTGTTTGGGAGATT
>NW_016959788.1:1921-2548 GCF_001483705.2 Eufriesea mexicana
GTGAGGCCTGCAATAGTGGCCGCGACACGTTAGTTTGAATAAAGTTACGTATCTTTGTTTTACGATTGGCTAGGTGAACATAGGGTAGCTTTGCCTTTTGAGATCTAAACTGCCGTTCTGTGTATTTCTGCGCCCTGCGGTGCCCTAATATGTTCTGCCTGGCAATGGGGAGGCCAGCACTAGTGGTCTCGGCACGGTGTGTTGAGGTAGGCTTCGTTTGCTTAGTTTATGCTAGTTCAGGCAAGGATTGGATATCTTTGACTCTTGTGCTATTCGCCGCTATTCGGCGCATTTCTGGGCTATCCTCTGCTCTAGTATGTTCTGCTTTGCTATGGGGGGCCAGCAGTATTTTCCTCCGCAAGTTAGTTTTAGTTCGGTTACCTTCGGATGTGTTGCGTTCGGCTAGGTTAAGATAGGGCAGCTATGACTTTTGTGCTATACACTGCTATTCGGTGGATTTCTGCGTTCCATTGTGCTCTAATATGTACTCCTTGGCTCTGGAGTGGCCAGCTATATTGGTCTCGGAACGACAGGTTGTGTTCAGTTACGTTCGGTAAGGTCAAGTTGCGTTAACTGCGAAAAGGATATCGTCGACCTCCGTGCTATACACTGTTGTTCGGTGGATTG
>NW_016959789.1:0-1052 GCF_001483705.2 Eufriesea mexicana
AAGCAGAATATGCTAGGGTAAAGCAGATCGCAGTAATTCACCGCATTGCAGTGTATAGCACAAGGGCCAAAGATGCCCTAACCTAACCTTACCAAACGTAACATAACCAAACGTATCCAAACCCAACCTAACGTGCATCGATCACTGTTGCCGGACTCCCCATCGCCAGACCGATCTTATTAGAGTAGAGCAGAGCGCAGAAGTTCATTTTACGGCAGTATACAGCACAAAAGTATATGATATCCCAAACAAACCCAAGCATACCGTATCTAACAGAATGTAACCGAACAGAGGCTAGTTCGTCGCGGCCACTATTTCTGGCTACCTCGGTGCAAGGAAGAGAGCATTAGATCGCAGCAGATCGCAGAAATCCACCGAGCAGAAGTGTTTAGCACAGATGTCAAAGCCACCATAATCAAACAAGGCACAACCTAATCTAGCGCACAGGGAGTAACTAAAGCAAGCGAGAAGAGACCTGCGTTGCTGGCCTCCCCAGATCCAAGCAGAACATATTAGAGCAGAGCGGAACACAGAGATAAACCGAATGTCAGTGTACAGCACAAGAGTCGAAGATATCCACTCCTAGCCTAACGAGACGTACTACAAAAGTACGTAACGTACCTCAGCCTAACGTGCCGAGACAGCTATTACTGGCCTCCCGGTAGCCAAGCAGAATATACTAGAGTGCAGTAGAGCGCAGAAGTCCACCGATAGCAGTGTATATCACAATAGACAATGCCGTCCTAACCAAACTTAGACCAACCAAACCTAGGCAAAAGTAACATTAAACGAACGTGCCACCGCCACCATTGCTGGCTTCCACAGGGACAAGCAGATGCTAGTACAGCAACGTAGAGCGCAGATATGTACCGAATAGTAGTGTATAGCGCAAAAGTCAAAGCCGTCCTATCCAAACTTAAAACAACGTATCCCAAACGAACGCAACATAACCCAGCCAAACGAGCCAGAGCCGCTATTGCTCGCCTTCCCAGGGCCACGCAGTATATACTAGATAGTAGCAGAGTGCAGAAAGTCACCAAATAGCTGTGTAT
>NW_016959790.1:0-269 GCF_001483705.2 Eufriesea mexicana
AACCAAGCCAAACGTAACACACCCAAACGTAGCCATACTAACCTTACTCGCAGAGGCCGCTATTGCCGGCCTCGGCAGAGACAAGCACAATGTAGTAGAGTGCATTCGAGCGCAGAAATCCGCCGAAGAAGAGTGTATAAGACGAAAGTCAAAGTCACCCATACCGAAAACAACCAAAACTAGACAAGCCCAACGCAACGTAACTGAACCTAACGTGCCGAGGCTAATATTGCAAGCATTCCGGGGCTAAGCATAGTTTAGAAGGGCAC
>NW_016959791.1:0-925 GCF_001483705.2 Eufriesea mexicana
TTCTTTCAGGGGTGCCTTTTTCAGTTTTGGTGTAATTTGGTTTTCAGGTGGATTGAAATTCGGGTTTCTTCTTTCCTTTAAGGGTGCCTTTTTGATTGTAATGATATTTGGATTCTACGTGGATCGAAATTCGGTTTGCTTCTTTCTTCGATGGTGTCTATTTTAATTTTGGTGTAATGTGGATTTTAGGTGGATTGCAATTTGGTTTTCTTCTTCTTTCAGGGGTGCCTTTTTCAGTTTTGGTGTAATTTGGTTTTCTTAGATTTCATGTGGATTTTAATTTGGTTTTCTTCTTTTTTCATGGTTGCCTTTTTCAGTTTTGTTGTAATTTGGACTTCATGTGGATTGAAATTCGGTTTTCTTCTTTCCTTCAGGGGTGCCTTTTTCATTGTCATGATATTTGGATTCTACGTGGATCGAAATTCGGTTTCCTTCTTTCTACGAGGGTGTCTTTTTTAGTTTTGGTGTAATTTGGATTTCAAGTAGATTGGAATTTGGTTTTCTTCTTTCCTTCTGGGTGTCTATTTTAGTTTCGGTGTAATTTGGATTTCAAATGGATTGGAATTTGATTTCCTTCTTTCTTCTTGGGTGTCTTCTTACTTTTGGTTTAATTTGGATTTCAGGTGGATTGAAATTCCATTTTCTTCTTCTATAAGACATGTTTCATTGGCTGTGGTGGAGTTTGGTTTTCACGTGGATTGAAATTCGATTTTCTTCTTTTTTAGGGGGTGTCTTTTCGATTGTAGCGAAATTTAGATTTTATGCGGATTAAAAATCGATTCCTTGGGACAGGGAGAGTAATATGTTTTATCGATTTCGGTACAATTTTGGAAATACAGTAAAATTAATAAACAATACCATAAGAGAAATGAAAATTTATTTCTTCTCAAAGATTGAAAAAGTAGATATTTCTATTTCTCCACAA
>NW_016959792.1:0-931 GCF_001483705.2 Eufriesea mexicana
TATGATTTAATTTCAACAGCGGTACCAGAATAGTCAATGTACGCATCAGTTATGGACTTAGATTTTAACAATTCCCAGTGTGGTAGCTGTTACATCCGCCAAGGGAGTAGTGTATCTACGGATGGAGCAATTATCGCTGGGGAACTAGATATAGCTCTATAAAGTGCAGAGTATTGTTGTCAACAGTGCACGGTAGCCGGTTTATTAATTTTTTCTCTGAAGATATAAGCCCCATAGCAGTTCTACAATGACAAAGGGCACATCCATTTTACCTCGAGGCATTAACAGTGGTCAAAACTGTACTGAGTGCAGCCATCATCACAGTACTCTAGCCGTTGTATTGATTTGTTCACTGCTGGTCTAGTTTCAACAGCAACTCTGGAAATACCACAAACAGATCGCTGTAGCCGCTGGATACATTATCACTGACGACATATATTCCTCAGCAATTCTAAAGTAATAAATGTATAGGCCATTTATGGGCACTGACATCTACAATAGGTAGTACGGTACATATTATATCTAGCACCATAGCAATACAGCAGCTAGATTATTCTGTTCACTGATAATTTAATCTCTACAGCTATTCTATAACGATAAGTGGATAGATCATGCATCGGTAGTGATATTGACAAATGTCAACACTGTTCTGGGTGTTGCAATCTACGCAAAAATGTAGCCATTGTGTTATTAGCTTCGTTGGCAATCGATGTTTCTCGGCAATTGTAGAATGATCAATGGATAACGCAATCACCGCTGGCGACATTCCGGTATGCCAATGCCTTACTGACGATAACCATCAACAGAGCACCGCAGCCGTTTGAATAATCTGGTCGCTCATGATTTAAATTCTATAGGAAAGCCAGAGTAACAAAGCAAAGATCCCTTGTCGCTCGAGTTACAAAGAATTGACGAAAATGTGCTGAGTATA
>NW_016959793.1:0-1365 GCF_001483705.2 Eufriesea mexicana
CCTTCCGATAGAGAGCAGAGGATATCAGAGCAACGCAGATCGCAGGTGTCGGCCGAATAGGAGCCTACAGCACAATAGTCAAAGCTATAATTTCCAGGCATAACCAAACAAAGCCGAGCCAAACGTAACATAGCTCGTACTAACTTGCCGGGACCAGAGTTGCTGGCCTCCCCAGGGTCAAGCAGAGCCAACTAGAGTACAGTAGATCGCAGAAGTCCACCGTACAGCAGTGTATAGCATAATAGTCAAAGCTACACTATTTTAACCTCGCCAAACCTTACGTGGCCGAACGTGCCGCGGCAAAACCTAACGTGCCTCGGCAAACATTCATGGCACCCCCGGGGTCATGCAGGGTGCGATAGCGCAGAGTAGATCGCAGAAGTCCATAGAATTGCAGCGTGTAGCACAGAAGTCAAAGTTCTCCCAACCTTACCCAAAGTGACCTAACCTATCCAAACGTAACTAAACTCAACCTAACGTGCCGCGTCCAATATTGCTGGCTACCCCAAGGCCATGCAGAAAATTTTAGTGAAGAGCAGCGCGAAGAAATGCATAATATCTCAGTGTACATCTGGGAAGTCAGAGATAACCAGACACAACACAAACCAACGTAACCTAACGTAACGAAGACAAACTCTCCATAACGCGCCGCGAGCACTATTGCTGGCATTCCGAGCGTCGATCAGAGTCGGGCACAGTAGAACAGAGCAATGTATATGGCAGGAATCCACCGAAGTACGGTGTATAGCACAAAAGCCTAAGACACCCTTTCGTACCATAGCCAAACGTAACATAACCTGACGCAACATAACACAGCCTAAAGTGCCGAGAGCAACACTGCTTGCCTCCACATAGCCAAGCAGGAGGTATTAGAGCACTGTAGAGTGCAGATCGGATAGCGGCGCATTGCACAAATATCAATGTCTTCCGAAGCAACCTTAACCTACGCTAACCTAGCCAAGCGTAACCAAGCTCAAACCAACATGCCACGACCACAGTTTCTGGCCTCCCCAGGGGCTAGCAGAGGCTAGTACAGCAATGAAGCGCGCAGGTATCGACCGAATGGCAGAGTATAGAGCAAGAGGCAAAGGTATCCTACACCAAGCTTACCGAACACATCATAAGCAAACTTAACCTAACTCATCCTAACGAGCCTAGACAGAGTCCCCAGAGACAAACATAGCGCGGAAGCGCAGTCTAGAGCGCAGGAGTCCATGCAATAGCATTGTCAAGCTTCAAAGTCAACGCTCTCTCAAACTTATCCCACGTGAGGTAACTTAACCAAGAGTAATGTATCTCAACCTATCGTGCCGCGACCGCCATTGCTGGTCTCCTCAGGACCATGCAAAACACATCAGACGAGAG
>NW_016959794.1:0-226 GCF_001483705.2 Eufriesea mexicana
GCTATTGCTGGCCTCCCCTGAGTCGAGCAGAACATTCTAAAGGAAAACAGGGCGCATAGGTCCATAGAACCGCAGTGCACAGCACAAAACTCATATATATCGAGATATAACCCATGCTAACATAACCAAACCGAACGTCGCCTACCTCAACATAATGCGACGTGGCCACTATTGCTGGCCTCCCCAAGGCGAAGCAGATGCTATTACATCAACATAGAGCGCAGAA
>NW_016959795.1:0-313 GCF_001483705.2 Eufriesea mexicana
CAGTCAAACTGTATAGCTTTGCAATGGCTATAGCACGCCAAGAGATTCCTTCTTCTTTAGTTACAAAAGAAAGCAAGCACCCCAGGATACTATTCGAAAATGTCAATAAAATTGAAGTTTCAAGTCAGATTCAACAGCATTGCAATGGCTATAGCACCCCAATAGAGACTTTCCTGCGTATTTATGCAAGAAAGCTAGCTCATGACAATATTGGACGAAAATGTCAATAAAATTGAATTTTCCAGCCAAATTCTACAGCATTGCTATGGCTATAGCACTCCAATAGAATCTTTCCTCCTCATTTATGGAAGAA
>NW_016959795.1:425-628 GCF_001483705.2 Eufriesea mexicana
AGAATCCTTCCTCCTTATTTATGCAAGGTATTTAGCTCGCCACGATATTTGACGATAATATCAATAAAATTGAATTTTCCATGCAGGTTCTACAGCATTGCGATGGCTATAGCACCCCAATAGAATCTCTCCTCCTTATTTCTGCTAGAAATTTCGCTCACCACGATATTAGTCGAAAATGTGAATAAAATTGTGTTTTCCAG
>NW_016959796.1:0-622 GCF_001483705.2 Eufriesea mexicana
GACATTTTCGACTAATATTGTGGTCAGGTGACTTTCTTGCATGAATAAGGAGGAAGGATTCTATTGGCCTGCTATGGCCAATGCAACTCTATAGTATCTGGATGGAAAATTCAATTTTATTAACATTTTCGACTAATATCGTCGTGAGCTCACATCCTTGCATAAATAAGGAGGAAAGATTCTATTGGCACGCTATACCCATTACAATGCTATAGAATCTGGCATGAAAATTCAATTCTATTAAGATTTTCGACTAATATCGTGGTAAGCTAACTTTCTTGCATGAATAAGGAGGAAGGATTCTATTGGCCTGCTATGGCCAATGCAACTCTATAGTATCTGGATGGAAAATTCAGTTTTATTGACATTTTCGACTAATATCGTTGTGAGCTCACATCCTTGCATTTGTAAGGAGGAAATATTCTGCTGGCGTGCTATAGCCATTGCAATGCTATAGAATCCGGCTGGAAAATTCAATTCTATTAAGATTTTCGACTAATATCGTGGTGAGCTAACTTTCTTGCATGAATGTGGACGAAAGATTCTATTGGCGTGCCATAGCCATTGCAATTCTATAGCATCTGGATGGAAAATTCAATTTTATTGACATTTTCGACAAATA
>NW_016959796.1:673-967 GCF_001483705.2 Eufriesea mexicana
TAGCCATCGCAACGCTGTAGCATCTGGCACGAAAATTCCATTTCATTGACATTTTCGACTAATATCGTCGTGAGCTGACTTTCTTGTATATATAAGGAGGAAAGATACCATTGCCGTGCTATAGCCATTAAAATGCTATAGAATCTGCCTTGAAGATTCAATTCCATTGTCATTTTCGACTAATATTGTGGTCAGGTGACTTTCTTGCATAAATAAGCAGGAAAGACTCTCTTGGCCAGCTATGGCCATTGCAACTCTATAGTATCTGGATGGAAAATTCAATTTTATTTACAT
>NW_016959797.1:0-244 GCF_001483705.2 Eufriesea mexicana
CCATCCATACATTCATACATCCACACAACCATAAATCCATCCATCCATACATCCACACATCTACCCATCCATACATCCATCCACCAATCCATTTATCCATACATACGTACATACAGACATCAATACATCCATACATCCATGCATGCACACATACACTCATCCATACATACATCCATAGATACATCCGTAAATGCATCCATACATGCATGCATACATACATCCATACATTCATCCAGCCATACAC
>NW_016959798.1:0-447 GCF_001483705.2 Eufriesea mexicana
CATCCGTACATGCATACATTCGTACATCCATACATACATACATCCATACATCCATACATCCATCCATATATACATCCATCGATCCATATATACATCCATCCATACATCCATCCGTCCATCCTTCCATAGATCCATACATCCGACCCGCCCCCATATATAAATTTATTCGTCCATACATTCATACATACATCTATCCATACATTCATTCACACCTCCATACACACATACATACATACATACAACGATTCACACATCCATACGTTCATCCATATATCGAACCAACCATACATCCATACTCACATACATACACACGTCCCTACACACATTCCTGCATACATCAATACAGACATCCATACATACTTCCAGATATACATACATCCATAAATCCAATCGTACATCCGTCCATACATCCATACATACATCCATATATACACATATACATACATG
>NW_016959799.1:0-590 GCF_001483705.2 Eufriesea mexicana
AACCAACGTATGGATGGGTGGATGTATGGATGTATAGATGCATGGATGTATGGTTTTATGGATTTATGGGGCTGTGGATGTATGGATGTGTGTATGGATGTATGTGTGGATGTCAGGATATACGGATGGATGGATGTATTGATGTACAGGTGTATGGATTCATGAATGCATGGTTCTATGGATGTATGGTTGGATGGATGTATGTGTGGATGGATGTATGGGTGGATGGTTGTATGGATGCATGTATGGATGTATGGAAGGATCTATGTATGGTTGTATGGATGTATGGATGGATGGATTTATGGATGTGTGGATGTTTGAACGCGTGGATGGATGAATGAATGGAGGGATAGATGTATGGATCGATGGATGTATGGATATGTGCTAGTATGGATGGATGGATGTATGGAAGGATGGGTGTATGCATGGATGTATGGATGTATGTATGGACGTATGTATGGATGTACGTATGGATGGATGAATTACATGGATGGATGGATTTATGGATATATGTTTGTGTGGATGTGTGGATGTTTGGATGGATGGATGCATGGGCGGATAGATGTATGTATCGATGGATGTATGAATGG
>NW_016959800.1:0-1596 GCF_001483705.2 Eufriesea mexicana
AGCACTTCCCCTCGAGGTCCGCCGACAGCGCCTTTCGCAAGCTCCACTGGAGCCGCGACGATAACCCTAGCTATAACCGAACATTCCCACCTAGGTAAATTATCAGGCCTCCCCCGGATGGTTGTCACTGCACGGGTTGCGAGCCCCTGATCCGCCGCTTGCATTGTGCCGTGACCCTGGGCCCAGGTATCCCTCGCTGGGCACACGCGCGGTACCGCTACAGACAATGGGCACTACCCCTAGCCAACCTGCGCCGTAGCGGCGTCTACAGTTTCGCCGATGCCAGGAAAAAAGAAGAAAAAGCTTCCAAACAAGTTCAATTTTTATTGGCACCACGACACACTCCGCGACGCGAGTCCCCGGCCACTTGCACCCACGCACCACTCGCACAGAGTGGCACTAACACATGCGCCAGAAATCGCAATTTCCGCAGGAAATATCTCCGAATTGTAGCAACGTCGTGGACATGAACGTCTCGCTCGACATTCAACGCGGCACTCCAGGTCAAATATGCCCTATCATACCATAACCAGGCGTAACATCAACTACCGTAGCCTAACAAAGACTATCGTGCCGAGACCACTATTGCTGATCTCGCCAGATTCGAGCAGAGAATAGTAGAGCACAGTAGAGCGCAGAAAGCTACCAAATAGTAATGTACAGCACAAAAGTCGAAGATATCCTAACCTAATCAGGCCTAACCCAACATAGCCAAATGTAGAGTAATTGAAACTAACGAGCCGAGACCTCTATTGCTGACCTCCGCAGAGCCAAGCTGAACATACTAGAGCATAGTAGGTCGAAGAAAGTCACAGGAGAAGAGAGCTGTGCACAGCACAAAAGTCAAAGCCGCCCCAACCGAATATAACCTAACCTAAGCAAACGAAACGTAACGTAACACAACCAAACAAGCCGCGACCACTACACCTGGCGTCACCAGAGGCATTTAGAATATTATAAACCACTGTAAAGCACAGAAGTCCATATAAGGTTGGTGTTGACCCCATAAGTCAAAGCAATCCTTACCGAACCGAACGTAATATAATATAAACAAACGCAATATAACTCCACCTAATGTGCCGCGACGGGTATTGCTAGCCTCCCCAGAGCCAAGCAGAATATAATATAACACAGTAGAGCGCAGTAATCTACCGCACCGCAGTGTACAGCACAGAAGTCAAAGATATCCTCTCCTAACCTGGCCTAACCTAACATAACCGAAATCGGAGTAACTAAACATAACGTGCCACGGCAACTATTGCTGTCCCCACATCGCCAAGCCGAATGTATTGGCGGAGCGTAGAACGCAGATGTCCATAGGACGGCAATGTACAGCACAAAAGTCAAAGACATCCTAACTAAGCTTAACCTAGCCTGACATAAGCCAAATGTAACATGACACAACCAAACGTGACACGACCAATTTTGCTGGCCTCCCCAGAGACGAGCAGCGTATAGTAGAACAATGTAGAGCAGAGAGGTCCACCGAACAGTCGTATACAACGTAAAAATCAAACCTACTCTATCTTAACAGAAAGAAGCGTGACATAACATAACGAAACATAACTCAAACTAACGTGCGGAGACTGTTATTGC
>NW_016959801.1:0-355 GCF_001483705.2 Eufriesea mexicana
AAAAAGGGAGGAATGATTCCACTGGTTTGCTATAGCGAGTGCATTACAATAGAATCTGACTGAAATGTTCAATTCTATCGACATTTTCGACTAATATCGTGGTGAGCTTGCTCCTCTGCATAAATAAGGATGAAAAATCATATTGGATAGCTACTGCCATTGCATTGCAATCGAATCTGCCTAAGAAGCTCTATTTTAATGATATCTCCGAGTAATATCGTTGTGAGCAAGCTTTTCTGCGTAAATAATGGTGAAGGATACTATTGGTTTTCTATAGCCATTGCCTTGCAACACAATATGGCTGGAAAGTTCAATTATATTGACATTTTCGTCTAGTATCGCGGTGAGCAAGCCC
>NW_016959802.1:0-796 GCF_001483705.2 Eufriesea mexicana
CCAGCCAGAGAATATGTCCATTCGAAATCTATAACCTGTTAAAGCTTGGCGAATAGGGCGCCTAACGCCTTCAATCCAATGGCAGGTACAGCTATCTACTTGCCTGAGAATAGGTCTATTCAAAATCTATATCCTGTTATAGCTTGGTGAATAGATCCCGTAAAGCATTCAATCCAATGGCATGTACAGTCATCTACTTGCCAGAGAATAGGTCTATTCAAAATCTATATCCTGTTATAGCTTGGTGAATAGATCGCCTAACGCCTTCAATCCAATGACTGATACAGCCATCTACTTGCAAGAAAATAGGCATATTCAAATTCTAAAATCTTTATATCCTGGTGAATAGGTCGCCTAACGTCTTCAACCATTGGCAAGTACAGCCATCTACTTTCCAGAGAATATGTCTATTCAAAATCTATGAGCTGCCACAGCTAGGCGAATAGATCGCGTAACGCATTCAATCCAATGGCAAGTACAGCCATCTACTTGCCAGAGAATTGGTCTACTCGAAATGTATATCCTGTTATAGCATGGCGAATGGATCGCTTAACGCCGTCAATCCAATGGCAAGTACAGCCATCTACTTGCCAGAGAATAGGTCTATTCAAAAACTATAATCTGTTATAGCTTGGCGAATAGGGAGCCTAACGCCTTCAATCCAATGGCAAGTGCAGCCATCTACTTGCCAGAGAACAGGTTTATTCAAAATATTTGTTATAGCGTGGCAATGAGATCGCCCATCGCCTTCAATCCAATGGCAAGTACAGCCATCTACTTGCCAGAGAATAGGTCT
>NW_016959803.1:0-971 GCF_001483705.2 Eufriesea mexicana
TACGTTCGGCTATGTAACGATTAGTTAGGTTGGGAGAGAGTAGTTTTGACTTTAGTGCTATAGAGCGACAATAGGTAGATTTCTGGTCCCTACAGTGCTCTAGTATTTTCAGCTTTGCTCTGGTATTGCCGGTAATTGCCGTCTCGGCAGGGTATGTTGAGTTAGCCACATTTGGTTATGGTACCATTGGATACGTTAGGAGAGGATTGTTTGGACTTGAATGCTATAGTCTGCTATTAGGTGGATTTTTCGCCCTACTGTGCTCTAATATTCTCAACTTGGACCTGGGAATGACAGCAATAGTTGTCTCGGCACGTTAGGTTGAGTTATGCTATGTATGGTGATGTTCTGTTGGGTTGGGTTAGGTTTAGGGTAGCTTCGACTTTTCTTGTATACACAGCGATTCTATGGATTTCTGCGTCCTACTCATCACTACTGTGTTCCACTTGGCTCCGGGGAGGCCAGCAATAGTGGCGGTGGCTCGTTAGGTGAGTTAGGCTACGTTCCTTTGGGTTAGACTATGTTAGGCTAGATTAGGTTATCCTTGTCGTTGAGCTTTACAATTCAACGCCGCGGGCTTCTGCGCTCTACTGCGCTTTAATACGCTCTGATTGTCTCTGGGGAGTCCAGTAATAGTGGTCTCGGCACGTTAGATTCGGTCACGTTACGTTTGGTTATATTAGGTTAGTTTGAGTTAGGTAAGGACAGCATTGACTTTTCCTCCTGCACACTGCCATTCGATGGACTTCTGCCCTCTGCACTCCTCTAATATGTTCTGCCTGTCGATGGGGAGTCCAGCAATAGTGGTCTAGGCACGGTAGGATGCTACGCTTTTTTAGTTTGGGTTAGGTTAGGATAGGACACGGTAGCTTTGACTTTTGTGCCACAGGCTTCTACTCGGTGAATCACTGCGCTCTACTGTGCCCTAATTCACTCTGCTTGGCTCTGGGGATGCCAGCAACTGTAGACTG
>NW_016959804.1:0-571 GCF_001483705.2 Eufriesea mexicana
GCACAGTACAAAAGTTAAATACATCCTTACAAAATATGTTCCAACCCAACCCACCCGAACGTATCCTGACCCAACGTAACGTGCCGCGACCACTATTCCTGGCGTCCCGGGAGACAGACAGAGTGTGATAGGGCACAGCAGGGCGCAGAAGTCCATAGAATAAGAGTCTGTAGTTCAAAAGTCAGAGCAATCCCAAACTAATCCAGCGTAACCTAACATAGTCAAGCGTAATATATCTCAACCAAACGTGCCGCGACCACTATGGCTGGCCCTCCAGAGCCATGCAGATCATATCGGACGAGAGTAGGGCGATGAAGTCCATAGCATCGCAGTGTATAATGGAAAAGTCAAAGATGTCCATACATATCCCATGCTAACGTTAGCTAACAAAACGTAATCTAGCTCAAACTAACACGCCGCGGCCACCATTTCTACAGCAAAGCAGGTGGTATTGGAGCACAGTAGCTCCGAGAAATCCACCGAATTGTAGTGTATAGCACTAAGGTCTAACCTACACTCTCCTAGCGAGGCCAAACATAACATACCCGAACGTAACGTAACCACGACAGGG
>NW_016959805.1:0-360 GCF_001483705.2 Eufriesea mexicana
TCCATCGAACCATACATCCATCCGTCCATACAAGCACCCATCCCAACACCCATCGATCCATACATTCATACATCCATACTCCAAACCATCCATACAATCATACATCCACACCTCCACATATCCATCCACCCATACATGCATACAACCATACATATATCCACACATACATCCATACATCCATCCATCCATACATCCATCCACTCATACATCCATCCATCCATACGTCCATACAGATATTCCTCCATACATCCATACATCCGTATATCCATACATTCGGACATCCATACATTCGTACACCCATACATACATGCATCCATACATCCATACACCAATACATCCATCCGTCCATCCATAAATCCA
>NW_016959806.1:0-1169 GCF_001483705.2 Eufriesea mexicana
TTATTAAAATTTAATATTTATTATTGTAATTCAAATTAGAAATCATTTAATATATTAATATATCGTAATTTAAAAAGTAAATATTGTATATCGGTTAAATCTTTAAAGACAGATATACAATCCATTGAAATATTATTAAATGATATTTATTACTGTACCCTTAATGGCTGGCTCTTGCATATAAATATTACTCATGTTTGTAAGTCTCCTGTAATAAAAAAAATCCTTAGTCAATAATATTCCGTATTAAATCTTTAGTTATTTATAAATCAGTCAACCAAATGGTTCTTTTCTCGAATAATCATCAACAGGTAAGACGTACCTATTAACTCCTTTTGACATTGACTTTATTGGCCCAATGAAGTCCATGATGTGCCACAGCACCATTATAATTGCTTCTTCTAGAGTTTCCAAGTCCCTATAGATATTAGTAGACATTTTTACCTTAATGCAACATTTACACTCTATATTCAATTTAACTTTACCTTTCATAACTGTTATCAATTGTTCATTCATTACATATGCTGCCTCTCTTGTTTCTTGATGCAAAATATTATGCATTTCCTCTTCTCTTTGCTCTCATTCAAACCTCTCTCATTTCTTTATGTACCTCAGCTCCATCATTCTGAAATTTAACACATTAGCGATGATCATTAACTTTGACCACTGATATTAGTATTTATTTAGATCAGGAATACAACATGCCTTTCAATCTCACTATATTCTCTATATTTAATTGCTATAAGAGGCCATCGTCTAAATTAATTTTATTCCTTTTTGTGCGCCTAAGCTATCTATCTTCATTTCCGGAATCTTTATTTCTATCTTGTATGTCATATAGTTACCCATCCTAGAATGCAACAGACATATCATACTTTACATATTTATATTGCTGCTTCAATTTCATCTCGCTATAAAGTATAATTCTTGGTATCTACGCTGATGATATTCCATGAGTCCAATATCTTTCTATTGTTGCACGTGCCTGTTTATTTCAACAGAATATTGTATTTTCTAACTTCCACCATTTAATTATAACTAAAGGTTATGTTAATACAAATACTTGGATTCTTTTCGTGATGCAGACACACCTGCATGGGCACGACAATGCTTCCGGCGTTTGTTTGTAATTTTTTCTCATTTCCCATGCACTCTCCTGTTCATTTGGG
>NW_016959807.1:0-1122 GCF_001483705.2 Eufriesea mexicana
CAGTCCTTTGTCATTCTGGAGTTGCAATAGTATATATATCATTAGTGAACTTGTTAATCCATTAGCCGCAGTGATCCATTAATGGTTGCACCAAATACCGAGCTGGGAATTGGAAGCATCTTCATACATAACCGCACAATGCATAGACTACACTAGTCTTGCTTTTGAATTTACATCACCAGTGAACAAATTATTCCGGCGGCTGCAGTACTGTGATGATAGCCGTTCTCAGTACTGTTTGGTCACCTGTTGGTGCCTCGGGCGATAATGAGTGTGTTCTCTATCATTCTAGAATTGCCGTGGTGTCTAAATCGTTATAGAACAGATCAATCCGACGGCTACGGTTCACTTTTGATGGAGGTACTAGCATCAGTACCCTCTACTCTAGATAACTCTAGCCGTAACCTTGTTATTCATTTATTTCTTCAGACATTCTTTTGGAACCTACATCATCAGTGAACAAATTAGTCCAAAGTCCACCTTATTGGTGGACGTAACGGATAACTTGCTGGGAATTGTAAATAACGTTCGCCATATTTGATGCTTGCGTACATTGTCAACACGTACCGTTGAATTTAAATAATCAGTGATCACATTAGTCCTAGGGCTGCAGTACTGTGCTGATGGCTACACTCAGTACTGTTCCGTCACATGTTAATAACTAGAGCGACTGTTGGTCTGTCTTATGCTATTCCTGAATTGCAATAGAATTTAAATCATCACTCAACAGATTAGTCCTACGGCTACAGTGTCCTAGTAGTCGATGTACTAAGAACCGTACAGACATTTTAAAATACCTCTAACCATAACTGATTCATAGATTGATTATTCTAGATATACTTTGATATTTACGTCATCAGCGGGTAAAATAATGCAACGGCAAGGGTAATGTGATAACGGCTATCCTTAGTACTGTGTTGTCCGTTGTGAACATCTCGAACTATAACGGCTAAGTTTCTTGTCAATCTAGTATTGCTATAGTATATGCATCATCACAGAACAACTTCGTGAAACGGTTACAGTGATATATTGCAGGGTGTACCAGGAAGCGTAGAGCCTATTTTAAATATGTCTAGCCATAGCAGTAATATACATTCATAATTCTAGAATTGCTGTTGAACA
>NW_016959808.1:0-441 GCF_001483705.2 Eufriesea mexicana
CCTGTAGCACGCCAACAGAATCTTTCCTGCTTATTTATGCAAGCAAGTTAACTCTCCACAATACTAGACGAAAATGTCAATAAAATTGAACTTTCCAGCAAGATTCTGTAGCATAGCGGCCGCTATAGCACGTGAATTGAATGTTTCCTCCTTATATATGCAAGAAAGTTAGCGCAACACGATGTTATTCGAAAATGTCAGTAAATTTGAATTTTCCAACCACATTCTACATCATTACAATGACTATAGCACGCCAATTGAATCTTTCCTCCTTATTTATGCAAGAAAGTTAGCTCACCACAATATTATTCGGAAATGTCAAGAAAATTGAATTTTCCTTCTTGATGCTCAAGCAATGCAATGGCTATGGCACGCCAGTATAGTCTACCCTCCTTATTTATGCAACAAAGTTAGCTCACCACGATATCAGTCGAAAATGTC
>NW_016959809.1:0-941 GCF_001483705.2 Eufriesea mexicana
AAAAATGTCAATAAAATTGGGTTTTCCAGCCAGATTCTACTTCATTTCAATGGCTATAGCACTGCAGAAGGATCTTTCCTTCTTACTTAGGGAAGGAAGCTTGCTCACCACGATATTAGTAGAAAATGACAATAAAATTGAGTTTTCGAGGACGATTCTATAGCCTTGCAGTGCCTGTAGCACGCCAATGGAATCTTTCCTCCTTATTTATGCAAGGAAGTTGGCTCACCACGGTATTAGCCGAATATGTCAATAAAATTGAATTTTCCAGCCAGATTCTTAGGCATTGAATTGGCAATAGCACGCTAATCGAAACCATCCGCCTTATTTTCGCAAGAAAGATAGTTCACCACGATATTAGAGGATAATGTCAATAAAATTGAATCTGCCAGGCACATTCCATATTATTGCAACGGTTATAGCACGCCAAAAGCACATTTCCTCCTTATTTATGAAAGAGGGGCAGCTCACGACAATATTAGTGGATGTTGTCAATAAAATTGAATTATCCAGCCAGATTCTACAGCACTTGAGCGGATATAGCACGCAAATAGAATCTTTCCTCCTTATTTATACAAGGAAGATTGCTCACCACCATATTAGTCGAAAATGTCAATAAAATTGAGTTTTCCATCCAGATTCTACTGCATTTCAATGCCTATAGCACGCCAATAGTATCTACCCTGCTTATTTAGGCAAGAAAGTTAGCTCACCACGATATTAGTCGAAAATGTCAATAAAATTGAAAGCACATTCTATATCATTGCAATGGATATAGCACGCCAATAGTATCTACCCTGCTTATTTAGGCAAGAAAGGTTGCTCTCCACGATAATTGCCGAAACTGTCAATAATATTGAACATTCCAGCCAGATTCAATAGTATTGAAATGGCTATAAAACGCCAGTAGAATCTTTCCTCCTTATTTATGCAAGAAAGTT
>NW_016959810.1:0-545 GCF_001483705.2 Eufriesea mexicana
TACTTTCCATTGGATTCAAAGCGTTAAGTGATCTATTCACCAAGCTATAACAGGTTATAGATTCTGAATGGACCAATTCTCTGACAAGTAGATGGCTCTTCTTGCCATTTCTTGAAGACGATAGGCGACCTATTCACCAAGCTATAACAGATTATATATTTTGAATAGACCTATTCTCTGGCAAATAGGTGGCTGTACATGCCATTGGATTGAAGGCGTTGTGCGACATATTCACCAAGCAAGAACAGATTATATACTTTGAATAGACCTATTCCATGGTAAGTAGAAGGCTGTACTTGCCATTGGATTGAAGGCGTTAGGCGATATAATTCACCAAGCTATAACAGATTATAGATTTCGAATGTACCTAGTCTGTGGCAAGAAGATGGCTGTTCTTGCCATTGGATTGGAGGCGATATGCGATCTATTCACCAAGATATAAGATGTTATAGATTTTGAATAGACCTATCCTCTGGCATGTTGGTGGAGATACTTTCCATTGGATTGAATGCGTTAGGCGATCTATTCACTAAGCTATAACAGAT
>NW_016959811.1:0-250 GCF_001483705.2 Eufriesea mexicana
CGCAGATATCCTAACCTAACCTGATCCAGCCTAAGCAAACCGAACGTAGCATAACTCAACGTAATGTGCGGCGAACGATACTGGTGGCCTTCGTGTACACGAGCAGAGCATATTAGAAGACATGAGAGTGTAGTGATCTACCGAATAGCAGTGTAGAGAACAAAAATGTAATATATCCTAACTTAACACAACCTAACCTAACTTGAACATGCCTAGTTCAACATATCGTGCCGCAACAGCTATTGATGGC
>NW_016959812.1:0-582 GCF_001483705.2 Eufriesea mexicana
ACCTTACATAACCAATCGTAACATATCCCAGCCAAACGTGCCGAGACCACTATTGCTGGCCTATCCAGAGACAAGCAGAAAATATTGGAACGCAGTAGAACGCAGATATCCGCGGATAGCAGCGTATAGCACAGAAGTCTCCACTATAATATCCTAAGATCACCGAACGTTGCGAATCGTAACCCAACGTGCCGAGACCGCTATCGCAGGCCTCCCCAGAGACGAGCAGGATATACTAGAGCACATTGGAGCGCAGAAATCTGCCGAACAGCAGCGAAGAGCGCTGAGGACTAAGTAGCCTAACCTAACATAGCCAAACGTAACACATCCAACCGAGGCATAACACATCCTAATATGGCCAGACCACTATTGCTGCCCTCCACAGAGACAAGCAGAATGCGCTAGAACACAGAAGACCGCAGATACCACCGCACTGCAGTCAATAGCACTAAGACAGAAGATACGCTATCCTAACCCGGCACAACCTAACATAACCGAACATAGCATAACTCTACGTTAAATGCCACGACCACTGCTTCTGGCCTCCGCAGAGCCAAGCAGAATGTAGTAGAGCATAGTAAA
>NW_016959813.1:0-646 GCF_001483705.2 Eufriesea mexicana
TAGTAGCCACGGCATGATAGTTTGAGATAGGGCATGTTCGACTATGTTACGTTTGCTCCGGTCTGGTTTGGGTGACTTCGATATTTCTGATACACACTGCGATTCTATGAACTCCTGCTATCTACTCACCTCTATTATGCCACGCTTCGCTGTTTGGAGGCCAGCAATACCGGTCGTGGCAAGTTAGTTCGAGTTGG
The DNA here is from genome assembly GCF_001483705.2 of Eufriesea mexicana. Taxonomy (NCBI): domain Eukaryota; kingdom Metazoa; phylum Arthropoda; class Insecta; order Hymenoptera; family Apidae; genus Eufriesea; species Eufriesea mexicana. The sequence goes on from NW_016959813.1 coordinate 198, forward strand.
ATTACGTTTGGTTAGGTGAGGTTTGGTTGGTTTAGGCTAGGATAGCTTCGGCTTATGTGCCCCACACAGATATTCTACGGATTTCTGTGCTCTACGGCGCTTTATCAAATTCTGCTTGTCCTTGGGTAATCCGGCGTCAGACAGTGGCAGCACGTTAGGCTTAGTTATTCTACGTTTGGTTATGCTAGGTTTGGCCTGGATAGGTTTGGCTATCCCACATCCCTGACTCTTGTGTTGTTCACTGCATTTCGGTGGACTTCTGCGCTCTTCTGTGCTCTAGTACGTTCTGCTTGCCTCTGGGGATGTCAGCAATAGGGGCCTCGACACGTTAGGAATGGTTAGGTTACGTTTGGGATTGTTAGGATTGGTTGGGTTAGGACATGATGTTTTTGGCTTTTGTGCTATACACCGCAATTCGGCTGATCTCTACGCGCTACATTGCTCTAGTA
>NW_016959814.1:0-533 GCF_001483705.2 Eufriesea mexicana
TATATTAGGATAATGTAGCTCCGACTGTTCCGTTATCCACTGCGATTCTATGGATTTCTGCGCTCTACTCCCATCTAACAAGCTCTGATCGGCTCTGCGGAGGCTAGCAATGCGTGCCGCAGCACGTTATGTTTAGTTATTCCATGTTTGTTTAGGTTAGGAAAGGGTTGGTGTGGTCAGGGTATATTTGACTTTTGCGGTACACATTGCTATTTGGCGTATTTCTACGATTCCCTGCACTCTACTATACCCTGCTTGACTCCGTAGAGGCCAGCAATGGTTGTCTCCGTGCGTCAGGTTGTGCTAGACTACGTTCGGTTAGGGTAAGTTAGTTAGGGTTTGTTCTGGATAGCTTCGACTTTCTTGGTATAAACAGTTGTTCGGTGCAATTCTGTACTACACTATTCTCTAGTATGTTCTAATTCTCTAGTATGTTCTGATCGGCTCTGTGGAGGCTAGCTATGGTGGTATCGGCACGTTAGTTTGAGATAGATAACGTTTCGTTGGGTCACGCTTGGTAAGGTTAGGATAGG
>NW_016959815.1:0-1115 GCF_001483705.2 Eufriesea mexicana
GGAGTAGTGGCCTCGGCACTTTAGGTTATGATAGGTTGCGTTTGGTTATATTACGTTGGGATATGTTACGATAGGATAGCTTTGACTTTTTCACTATACGCCGCTGTTCGGTGGATTTCTGGGCTCTGCATTGCTCTAATATGCTCTACTTAGCTCTAGGGAGGTTAGCAATAGTAGTCTCGGCACGTAATGTTGAGTTAGGCTACGATTGGTTATGTTACGTTTGGCTATGTTTGGACAGGGCAGGTTTGACTTTTATGCTATACAACGCCATTCGGTGGATTTCAACGATCTGCATTGCTCTAATATGCTCTGCTTGGCTCTGGGGAGGTCAGCAATTCCGGTATCGACAACTTATGTTTAGTTAGGCTACGTTTGGTTGTGCAACGTTTGTATAGGTTAGGACAGGAAATCTTCGGCTTTTGTGCTATACACTGCCGTTCTGTGGATTTCTGCTCTCTACTGTGCTCTAATACGCTGTTCTTGAATGTGGGGAGGCCACCAATTGTGGTCTCGGCACGTTAGCTTAAGATATGCTACGTTCCGCTTGGTTACGTTAGTATGGGTTAGGTTTGGGTAGCTTTGACTTTCGCGGTGCAAACCGTTTTTCTGTGGATTTCTGCGCTGCATTGTGTGCTAGTATGTACTGCTTGGCTATGGCGTGGCCAACAATAACGGTCTCGGCACGCTAGGTTCAGGTGGAGTACGTATGGTTTTGTCACGTTGGGTTAGGTTTGGATAGGATAGCTTTGTCTTTTGTGCCGTACGCCGCCAGTGGGTCGATTTCTGAGCTCCAAATTGCAATAAGAAGCTCTTCCTGGCCCTAGGGTGACCAGCAATTCTAGTCTTGCCTCATTATGATGAATTAGGCTAGGTTCGGTTAGGTTAGGGTTGGACAGGTTGGAAAAGTATGTGTTCCACTTTCGTGCTGTACACTGCAATGTGGCCGACTACGGCGGTCTACTGTGCTCTAGTATATTCTGCTTTGTACTGCGGAGGCTCGCAGTGATGGTCTCGGCATGTAAGGTTGAGTTATGCAACGTTCGGTTGTATTACGTATGGCTATGCTAGGATAGTGTAACATCGACTATTGTGCAGTGCACTACGATTCCATG
>NW_016959816.1:0-628 GCF_001483705.2 Eufriesea mexicana
GTACAAAATTTCTGGCCTACGCAGATCTAAGCTGAATATACTTGAGAACAGTACAGCGTAGAATTCGACCGCACTGCAGTGAACCACAAAAAGTCAGAGATATCCTGACCAGACCTAACCTAACCTAACCAAACGTAACATAATTCAACGTAACTTGCCGGTACTACTATTGCTGCATCTCCCGGAGGCAATCTGAAGGAATTAGAGAACAGTGGAGTGCAGAAGTCCGCCTAATAGCAGTGTATAGCGCAAAAGTCATAGAAATCCACTCCTAACCAAGCCAAACGTAACATAACTCAAAGTAACGTGCCGATACCACTATTGCTGACCGTCCCATAGTCAAGCGGAATATACCACAGCGCAGTAGATTACAGACATCCGATATCCGCTGCTTTTCAGTGTATGGCGCAAAGGTCAAAGATAACCTCACCTAACCTGATCTAACCAAGCCCAAGCAAACGCTGTCGAACGCAGCATATTGTGCCAATACCACTACTCCTGTCCTTCCCGGAGACGAGATGAACCCATCGGATCACAGTGGAGCGCAGAAATCCGCTGAATAGCGGTGTATGGAACAAAAGACAAAGCTATCCTCTACTAACCTAACCGATCGTAACATAACCAAGCG
>NW_016959817.1:0-237 GCF_001483705.2 Eufriesea mexicana
CTTCGGTTTGGTTGGGTTTGACAATGTTTGGTCAGGATAGCTTTAGCTTTTGTGCTGCACACTCTTTTTCAGTCCATTTCCGCGGTCTACTGCGCTCTAGTATGTCCTGCTCGGCTCTGGGGTGGGCAGCAATTGCTGTCTCGACACGTTAGTTTGGGCTAGGCTATGTTTTGTTATGTCCTTATTGTCAGGGGTAGGTCTGTGTGTCTTTGACTTTTCCCATATACACTGAGATTC
>NW_016959818.1:0-589 GCF_001483705.2 Eufriesea mexicana
CTAACTTTCTTGTATAAATAAGGAGGAAGGATACTATTGCCGTGCTATAGCCAATACAATGCTGTAGAATCTGCCTCGAGAATTCAATTTTAATAACAATTTCGACAAATATCGCTGTGTGGTAACTTTCTTGTATAAATAAGGAGGAAAGATAATATTGCCGTGCTATAGCCATAACAATTCTTTCGAATCTGCCTCGAAAGTGCAACGTTATTGACTTTTCGACTAATATCGTGGTGAGGTAACCTTCTTGCATAAAAACGGAGGAAAGATTCTATTGTCCAGCTATGGCCATTGCAATTCTACAGTATCCGGATGGAAAATTCAGTTTAATTGATATTTTCGTCTGATATCGTGGTGAGCTGACATCCCTGCACGTGGTGAGCTGACATCCCTGCATCAATAAGTAGGAAAGATTCTATTGGCACGCTAAAGCCATTGCCGTGCTATAGAATCTGGCTGCAAAATGCAATTTTATTGACATTTTTGTCTAATATCGTGGTGAGCTAACTCTCTTCGATAAATTGGGAGGAAAGATTCTATTCGCGTGCTATAGCCATTGCAGTGCTATATAATCTGCCTGGAATAT
>NW_016959819.1:0-688 GCF_001483705.2 Eufriesea mexicana
ACACAAACCAACAGGACACACCAAAACGTAGCATAGCTAAACGGAGCGTGCTGCGGCGACTATTGCTGGACACCCAAGGGTCAAACAGCGTACAGCAGACCAATGCAGGACGCAGAAATCTACCGAATAGCAGTGTATAGCTCAAAAGTCAAAGCGATACCAACAAACATAGCCAAACATCTCCTAACCAAACGTAACGTAACTCAACATAACTCGCCTCGACCACTATTCCTGGCGTCCCCACAAACAAGCAGAGTGTGATAGCGCACAGTAGAGCACAGAAGACCACCGAATAGCAGTTTATAGCACAGATGTCAAAACCGTCCTGACCAAACTTAACTTACCTAACGAAGCGAAGCGAAACGTATTTCAACCAAACGTGACACGACCACTATTGCTGGCCTATACACGAACCAGCAGGGTCTAGTAGAGTGATGTAGAGCTCAAATATCAACCGAATAGCGGTGTATAGCACAAAAGTCACATATATATCTTCTCGCAGCACAGCAAACCGAAACATGACCCAACACAACCTAATTGATCATATCGTGTCGAGACCTATATTGCTGCCCTCCTCAGAGCCAAGCAGAACACATTAGGGGAGATTTTAGCGCAGAAATCCATAGAGTCGCAGTGTTTACCAGAAAAGCCAAAGCTATTCAAGCCTAACGCAAACAAATGTAACCTA
>NW_016959820.1:0-294 GCF_001483705.2 Eufriesea mexicana
TTACCAGGGTATTAGTCGAAAACGTCAATAAAATTGAATTTTCCGGCCAGATTCTACAGCACTCCAATGGCTACAGCACAGCAAAAGGATCTTTCGTCCATACTTATGCAAGGAAGCTAGCTCACCACGATATAAGTCGAAAATATCAATAAAATTGAGCTTTCCAGCCCGATTCTGCATCATTGCAATGGCTGTAGCACTCCCAACGGATCTTTCCTGCCTACCTATGCAAGGAAGCTAGCTCACCACGATATTGATCGAAAATGTCAATAAAATTGAACTTTCCAGCAAGAT
>NW_016959821.1:0-649 GCF_001483705.2 Eufriesea mexicana
CGTCTTTAACTACATCCACGCATTCATTCATACATTCATCCATACATCCATGCATACATCCATCCATCCATGTATCCCTTTATCCACCCATCCATCCATCCACACTTCCTTCCATCCTCCCTTCCGTTCATCCACCCACACATCCATACATCCACGCACCCACACACCTACCCACCCAATCATACATCCATCCATATATCCATCCACCCATACATAAATCCATACATAAATACTTCCATCCATACACCCACACATCCATTCATACATCCATCCATTTACTCATCCATCCATAAATGCATCCATCCATACATACGTCCATCCATACATCCATCCATCCATACAACCATACATACATCCATACATACATCCACAAATGCATCCATACATTCATCCATACATCCATAAATCCACACATCCATCCATTCATTCATCCATTCATCCATACGTCCATAAATATATTCATCCATACATCCATACATTCGTACCATCCGTACATTCGTAAATCCATACATACATGCATTCATACATCCATTCATCCATGCATCTACCCATCCATACTTCCATCGATCCATACGTCCATACAACGATCCATCCATCCACCATCCATACATACATACATACATCAATACATATATCCATACATACACAT
>NW_016959822.1:0-1449 GCF_001483705.2 Eufriesea mexicana
TTAGGACACCACGATATAAGTCGAAAATGTCAATAAAATTGCATTTTCGATCCAGATTCCATATCATTGCCATGGCTATATCATGCCAATGGAATCCTTCCTTCTTATTTATGCAAGGATGTCAGCTCAACAAGATATTAGTCGAAAATGTCAATAAAATTGAATTTTCCAGGCATATCCTATAGCATTGCAGTGGCAATAGCGCGCCAATAGAATCTTTTCCCCTTATTTTTGAAAGAATGTTACTACACTACGATATTAGTCGAAAATGTCAATAAAATTGAATTTTCCAGGCATATCCTATAGCATTGCAGTGGCAATAGCGCGCCAATAGAATCTTTTCCCCTTATTTTTGAAAGAATGTTACTACACTACGATATTAGTCGAAAATGTCAATAAAATTGAATTTTCCAGGCATATCCTATAGCATTGCAGTGGCAATAGCGCGCCAATAGAATCTTTTCCCCTTATTTTTGAAAGAATGTTACTACACTACGATATTAGTCGAAAATGTCAATAAAATTGAATTTTACAGACTGATTCTACAGAATTGCAATGGCTATAGCACGCCAATAGAATCTTACCTCCTTATTTATGCAAGAAAGATAGCTGACCACGATATAAGTCAAAAATGTCAATAAAATTGAAGTTTCGTAGCAGATTCTATAGCATTGCAGTAGCTACAGCACTCCAATAGTTGCCTTCCACCTTATTTATGCAAGGAAGTAGGCTAAAGTAGGCTCACCACGATAGTAGCAGAAAATGTCAATAAAACTGAATTTTCCAGCCAGATTCTAAAGCACTGCAATCGCTATAACACGCCAAGAGAATGTTTCCGCCTTGTTTATCGAAGAAAGTTAGCTCACCACGATGTAAGTCGTAAATATCAATAAAATTGCTTTCTCAAACCAGATTCTATATCATTGCCATGGCTATTGCACGCCAATAGAATCTTCCCTCCTTATTTATGCCAGCATGTCAGCTCAACAAGATAATAGTCAAAAATGTCAATAAAATTGTACATTCCAGGCAGATTCTATAGCATTGCATTGGCTATAGCACGCCAATAGATTCTTACCTCATTATTTTTGCAAGAAAGTTAGCTCACCACGATATTAGGCGAAAATATAAATAAAATTGATCTTTCAAGCCAGATTCTATAGCACTGCAATGCCTATAGCTTGCCAATAGAATCTTTCCTCCTTATTTATTCAAGGATGTCATCCCACCACGATATTAGTCGAAAATATCAATGAAATTGAATTTTCCAGACAGATTCTATAGCATTGCAATGGCCATAGCACGCTAATAGAATCTTTCCTCCTAATTTATCGAAGAAAGTTAGCTCACCACGATATTGTTGGAAAATTTCAGAAAATTGAATTTTCGAGCCAGATTCTATAGCATTACAATGGCTATAGCACGTCAATAGAATCCTTCCACCTTATT
>NW_016959823.1:0-230 GCF_001483705.2 Eufriesea mexicana
AAAATCTATAAACTGTTATAGCTTGGCGAATAGATCGCCTAGCGCCTTCAATCCAATGGCAAGAACTGCCATCACGTTGCCAGGGAATAGGTCCATTCAAAATCCTTAACCCATTGTACCCTAGTGAATAGATCGTCCAACGCCGTCAATCCAATGGCAAGTACAGACATCTACTTGCCAGAGGATAGGTCTATTCAAAATCTATAAGCTGTTATAGCTTGGCGAATAGA
>NW_016959824.1:0-817 GCF_001483705.2 Eufriesea mexicana
GCTATAGCCATTGTAGTGCTATAGATCCTGCCTGGAACTTTCAATTTTATTGACATTTTCGAATAATATCGTGGTGAGCTTACTTCCTTGCATAAATAAGGAGGAAAGATTCCGTTGGCGTGCTATAGCCGTTGCAGTGCCATAGTATCTCGCTGGAGAATATAGTTAGATAGACAGTTTCGGCTAATATCGGGGTGAGCCACCTTTCTTGCGTTAATAAGGAGGAAAAATTCCATTCGCGTGGTATAGCTCTTCAGTGCAACAGAATCCGGCTGGAAAATATAATTATATTGACAAATTCGTCTTATATCGGGGTGAGCTAACTTTCTATCATAAATAAGGAGGAAAGATTCTATCGGCGTGCTATAGCCATTGCAATGGTATATAATCTGGTTGGAAAAAATACAATTTTACTAACATTATCCGCTAATGTCGTGGTGAGCTTACTTTCTCACTTAAATAAGGAGGAATGATTCTATTGGCGTGCTATAGTCATTGCAATGCTATAGGATCACTCTGGAAATTACAATTTTAATCACATATACGTCTATTATCGTGGTGAGCTAACTTTCTTGCGTAAATATGGAGCAAAAATTCCATTCCAGTGTTATAGCCCTGCAGTGCAACACAATCTTGCTGGAAAATATAATTATATTGGCAAGTTCGACTAATATCGGTGTGAGCAAACTTTCTTACATCAATAAGGAGGAAAGATTCCAATGGCGTGCTTCAGCCATTGCAATGATATATAATATGCGTGGAAAATCCAATTTTATTAACATTTTCTTCTAATATCGTTTTGAGCTAACTTTCTTGC
>NW_016959825.1:0-8518 GCF_001483705.2 Eufriesea mexicana
CGTGCTCTAGTGTATTCTGCTTGGTTCCGCGGAGGACAGCAATAGTTGCCTCGGCACGTAAGGCTATGTTAAGTTACGTTTGCTTATGTTACGATTCTATGGGTTTGGACAGGATAGCTATGACTTGTGCGCTATACCCTGCTGTCCGGTGGATTCCTCCGCTCTACTGTGTCCTAATAAGCCCAGATATGCTCTGGGGAGCCCATAAATTATTGCCGCGGCAAGTTATGTCTTGTTAGGTTACATTTGGTTAAGTCACGTTAGCATGGGTTAGGGTTGGATAGCGTTGATCTTTCTGCCATACTCTGCCATTCCATTAACTTCTGCGCTCCGCCCTAATCTAATATGTACTGCTTGTCGATGGGGAGGCCAGCTGTAGTAGTCTCGGCTCGTTGAGGTTAGTTACTCTACGTTTGGTCGGGTTAGGATTGGTCTGGTTTGGTTAGGACGTCTTTGACATTTGTTCTATACACTGCTGCTAGGAGGATTTCTGCTCTCTGCTCTGCTCTAATATTCTCTGCTTTGCTCCGGGAAGGCCAGAAATTGTTGCCGCAGCGCGTCAGCTTGATGAATGTTAGGTTTTTCTGGGTCAGGTTTGTTGTGTTAGATTAGTGTATCTTTGGCTCCTGTGCTATACACTGCCATGTAATGGACTTCTGCGCTCCCCTCCTCACTAATATGTTCTGCTTGGTGATTGGGAGGCCAGCAATCGTGGAATAGGCACGTTAGGTTGAGTCATGTTGCGCTTGGCTAAGGCAGGTAAGGTTAGGATACGTTTGGTAAGTATACCTATGGCTTCCGTCCTATACTCAGGTAATCTGCTATCTGCATTGCTCGGCTTTCCTCCGCTTGTCTCTGAAATTGCCAGAAGTAGTGTGCGTGGCACGTTTGGATGAGATAGGCAACGCACGGTTATGTTAGGTTAGGTATAGTTTGGTTAGGATGGCTTTCATTCTTGTGCTATACACTGCTATTCGGTGGACATCTGCTCTCCACTGTGCTCCAGTATATTCTGCTTGGCTATGTGCAGGATAGCTGTTGTGGTCTCGGCACCTAGCCCAGAGATATGTTGCGTTTGGTTATGTTACGTTTGGACAGGCTGGGACAGGATAACCCTGTCTTTTGAGCTGTACACAGATATTTGGAGGCATTCTGCGCTCTACATTGCTGTACTATACTCCGCTCGACCCTGGTGATGGCAGCAATTGTCGTCGTGGTACGTTGGGTCGAGTTATATTACGTTCGGGGGGCTAGGCTCGGGTAGCTTCGACTTTTCTGCTCTACACGGCGTGTCTATAGATTTCTGCGCCCTACTCTCCTCTATTACGCTGCGCTTGTCATTGCTCGTCTGGATGAGTTAGGTTACTCTCGGTTAGGTTAGGTTAGGCTATGTTTGGTTAGGCTGGCTTTCACTCTTGTGCTGTACACTGCTATTCGGTGGTCTCCTTTCCTCTATTGTGCTCTAGTATAATCTGCTTGGCTATGAAGAGGATAGTACCAGTGGTCTTGGCCTGTTAGGCAGTGTTATGTTGCCCTCGGTTACGTTACGTTTTTTTAGGTTGGGACTGGATGTCCTAGACCTTTGTGCTCTACACGAACATTAGGTGGCTTCCTGCGCTCTACATTGTTACCCTTCGCTCCGCTCGACTATCTGGGTGTCAGCAATAGACTTTGTGGTACGTTAGGTGGAGTTTGGCTTCGTTCGGTTATGTTACGTTCATTTGGGTTTGGTTTGGGTAGCTTCTACTTTTCTGCTGTACGCTGAATTTCTATGGATTTCTGCGCTCTGCTCTCCTCTATCAGGGAGTGCTTGTCTCTGTGGAGGGCAGCAATACTTGTCGCCGCACGTTAGGTTCAGTTAGATTAGGTTTGGCTAGGATACGTTAGGTTTGGCTTTGGCCAGGGCAGCTCTGACTTTCGTGCTCGTCACTGCTATCCTATGGACTTCTTGGCTTTACTGTGCTGCATCGTATTCTGTGTGTCTCTGGAGATGCCAGGAATAGCGGTCGCGCATCGTTAGGTTTAGCTATGAGGCGTTTGCTCAGGTTAGGTTTGGTTATGTTTGGTCAGGGTATCCTTGACATTTATGATACAAACTGCAACGCGGTCGATTTCTACGATCTACCGTGCTCTGGCATACCCTGCTTGACTCATTGCTGGGAGGACAGCAATGGCAGCCTCGACATGTTAGGTTGAGGTAGGTTACGTTTGGGTATATTACGTTAAGTAAGGTTAGGAGATGATATATCTGCCTTCTGTGCGAAATACGGCTATTCGGTGGATTTTTGCGATCTGCTGTTCACTATTACAATCTGCTCGGCTCTTGGGATGTCAGCGATAGCAGTCTAGTCACGTTAGTTTGAGTTACATTACGCTTGTTTATGTTACGATTGGTTAGATTAGGAGAGGGTGGCTCCGACTTTTGTGCTCTACACTGCTATTCGGTTATTTCAGCGCTCTTCTCTCATCTATTACCCTATGCTTGGATCTATGCTGGCCAGCAAGGCTGGTCGTTGCGCGTTAGGTTTCGTTAAATTACGTTTGTCCAAGTTGGTTGTGGTGGGCTAGGTACGGATTGCTACGACTTTTGTTCCCAACACTGCTATCCTATGGACTTCTGGGCTCTACCGTCCTCCATTATATTCTACTTCTCTCTGGGGAGGCCACCAATAGTGGCCGGAGCATGATAGGCTTAGCTATTCTACGTCAGGTTCGGTTAGGTTTGGCAACGCTAGGTTAGCGTATCTTTGACCTTTGTGCCATACACTGCTATTTGGACGTTTTCTGCACCTTTCTCTGCTCAAGCATATTCTGCTTGGCTCCGTGGAGGCCAGGAGAAGTGGCCTCTGCACGTTAGCTTGAGTTGCGTTACGTTCGGTAATGATATGTTAGTATGGGTCATTTTATGATGACTTTCACTTTTCTGCAATGCGCTGCCATTCTCTGGGCTCCTGCGCTCTTCTCTTCTCTAACATGTCCTGCTTGGCCCTTATGAGTCCAGCATTAGTGACCTCGGCACGTTAGTTTGTGTTACGTTGCGTTTGGTTTGGTTAGCTTTGGTTAGGCTAGGCAGGGTAGACTTCTCTTTTCTGCTACACACTGATATTCGGTGGAGCTCCGCGTTCTACTGTGATCTTAAATGCACTGCGTCGCTCTTAGTAGGCCAGAAGTAGTTGTCGCGGCGCGTTATATAGGGTTACGTCACATTTGGCTATTTAAGGTTTGTTTGGTTCAGGTTTGGATAGCCCTGACTTTTCTGCCCTACCCTGCGATCCTATGGATTACAGCGCTCCCCTGTCCTCTAATATGAACTGCTTGGCGATGTGGAGGCCGACAGTAGTGGTCTCGGTTCGTTAGGTTGAATTGGGCTACGTATGATTATGTCAGGATAGGTCCGGTTGGGTTACGATGTATCTGACATATGTGTTATAGAGTACTATTTGGTGACTTTCTGCTCTCTGATCTATTCTAGAGTATTCTGCTTGTCTCTGTGGAGGTCAGCAATAGTGGCCTTGGCACATTATATTCAGTTATGCTAGGTTTGGTTATGTTACGTTTGGATAGGTTAGGATAGAATTGAGATGACTATTGTGCTATACGCTGCCACTCGTTGCATTTCTATGCTCCAAATTGCTCTACTGTACTCTGCTGGAGCTTGTGGATGCCAGAAATGTTGGTCTCGGCACGTTAGTTTTAGTTTGGCTACGTTTGGTTAGGTTATGCTTCCTTGGATTGGGTTTGGATAGTCTTGACTCTGTTAATTTGCACTGTCCCTCAGTGTATTTCTGCGATCTACTGTGCTCTACTTCATTATACTTATCCCTGGGGATACCACCAGTATTGGCCGCGGAACGTTATGCTACGTTAGTCCTCTATCGGTTAGGCTAAGTTTCTTTGTGTAGGGTTTGTATAGCTTCGAGTTTTCCGCAATACACTGCGATTCTATGGATTTCTGCGCACTACTCTCCTCTGTTATTCTCTGCTTGTCTCTAGAGAGGTCAACAAGAGCGGTCCCGGTACGTTAGGTTGAGTTAGGCTACGTTTGGCTGTGTAACGATTGGTTAGGTTAGGAGAGTCTAGAATCTCCTTCCGTGCTATACACTGCCCTTCGGAGTATTTCTGCTCTCTGCTGTGCTGTAGTAAGATCAGGTGTCACAGGGAATGCCAGCAATAGTGTTCTCGGCACTTTACGTGGAGTTAGGGTACGTCCGGTTATATCACGTTGGGTTAGTATAGGCCAGGATAGTTATGACCTTTGCGCTATACACTGTAATTCGGCGGATTTCTGCGCTCTACTCTGATCTTGTATGCTCTGATTTGCTCATGGGATGCCGGAAATAGCTGCCGCGTCACGTCTGGTTGAGTTATGTCACGTTCGGTTAGGTTATGTTTGTTTGGGCCAGGTATGGATAGCTTTGACTTTTCTGCCATGCCATTGCGATTCTATGGGCTCCTGCGTCCTACTATACACATATATGTTCTGCTTGCCTCTGTTAGGGCCAACGACCGTGTTCGCCGCACGTTATGTTGTGTTAGTTTACGTTCGTTTATGGTACGTCCCGGCTAAGTTAGGAGGTGATAGCTTTGGCTTTCGCTCCATACACTGCTGTTCGTCGGATTTCAGCGCTCATCACTGCTCTAGTCTGTTCAGCTTGGCATTGGGAATCCCAGGAATAGTGGCCTCAGTACTTTACGTTGAGTTGTGTTACGTTCGGTTGGGACAGGTTAGGTTAGGTTTGGTTAGGGTAATGCTTACTTTTGTGCTGCCCTCTGTAATTCGGCGGATCTCTGCCATCTGCGGTGCTCTAGTACAACCCGCGCTTCTCTGGGGTGGCCATCAATAGCGACCGTAGAGCGATATGTTGCGTTATGCTAGGTTTGGTTATGTTACGTTTGGATATGTTTGTAGAGGATAGCATTTGCTTTTGTGATATACACGGCCATCCGGTGGATTTCTGAGTTCTACTGTGTTCTAGTACGTTCTGGTTGGCTCTGGGGAGGCCAGTAATATTGGCCACGGCGCGTCACGTTGAGATTGGTTACGTATGGCTATGTTACGTTTGGCTAGGTTAAGATAGGGTAACTTTGACTTTTGTGCTCTACACCGATATACCCATGATTCCTGCGCTCAGCTGTGCACTCTGGTGTTCTGCTTGGCCTTGGGGAGGCTAGCAATTGTGGCCGTTGCACGTTTGGTTGGGTTATGTTACGTTTGGTTATGTTAGGTTTGTTTGTGTTAGGTTAGGATATGTTTGACTTTCATGATATACATAGCAATTCTATGGACCTCTGAGCTCTAGTGTCCACTAATATGCCCTGCTTGGCGTTGTGGAGTTCAGTGACAGTTGGCTAGGCACCTTAGATTTTGCTTGGTTACGTTTAGATTTATTGGGCTTGCTCAGCTTATGTTAGGATATCTTCTACTTTTCTGCATCACAATTCAATGCAGCGGATACCTGCGTTCTGCTGTGTCCTTGTATATTCCGCTTGGCTCTGGGGAGGTCAGCAATAGTTGTGTAGGCTCGATGGTTTGAGTTCGGCTAAGTTTGTTTATGTCACGTTTGGTTAGGTTAGGATAGGATTACTGTGACTTTTGCGGTATACGCTGCTGTTGCGCGTATAGCTGCGGTCCTCATTGCTCCACCATACCCTGCTCGACTCTGGGGAGACGAGCAACAGTGGCCTCCGCACGTTAGGTTAAGTTAGGTAACGTTTTTTTATATTACGTTTTGATATGTTGTTATAGGATACAACTGACTTTTGCGCTATAGACTGCTATTCGGCGGATTTACACGCTCTACGTTGCTCTACCATACTCTGCTCGACTCGCGGCAGGCCAGTAATGGTGGCCTTGGCACTTTGGGTTGTGGTAAATAACGTTTGGTCGTGGTACGTTTGGTTAGGTTAGGATTGGATAGCTTTGACTTCCACGCAATACGCCGCTAATCGGTGGATTTCTGCGCTCTACATTGCCCTAATATGTTCTGCTTGGATCTGAGGAGGCCAGCAATAGTATTCCCGGCACGTTATATTTAGTTAGGCTGCGTACAGTTACGTTAGGTTGGGACAAGTTGGGTTAGGGTATCTATGTGCTTTGTGCTACGAATTGCAATGCGGTGCATTACTGCGCTCTATTGTGCACTAGTACATCCTGCTTGGCTCTGGGGATGCGGGAAATAGAGGTCTCGGCTCGCTAGGTTTAGATAGTCCACGTTTGATTACGATACGTTAGGTCAGGTTGGGTTAGGATATCTTTGACTTTTGTGCAAGACTCTTCCATTTGGTGGTGATTCGCGCGCCACATTGACCCAGTATATTCTGCTTTCTTACAGTGGGGCCAGCAGTGGTGGCCACGGCAAGTTACATTAAGTGAGATTGCGTTTGGTTACACCATTTTGGACATGTTAGGATATGATAGCTTTGCCTTTTGCCCTACACACAGCAATTCGGCGGACTTCTATGCCCTACGTTGCCCCACTATACTCTGTTCGTCTATGTGGGGGGCTGCATTGGTGGTCTTGGTATGTTAGATTGAGTTAAGCCACGTTTGGTAAGGCTATGTTAGGCTGGGTTAGGCATGGACAGCTTCGGCTTGCGTGGCGTACACTGTTGTCCGGTGTATTCCTAAGCTCGACTGTGCTCTAGTATGTTCCGCTTGGTCCTGGTGAGGCCAGCAATAGCGGTCTCGGCACGTTGTGTTGTGATAGATTACGTACGGTTACGCTACGATTGCTTAAGTTAGGAGAGGGTAGCTTTGACTTTTGTGCTTTACGCCGCCACTCGGTGGATTCCTGCGCTCTACATTGCTCTAATATGCTCTGCTTGTCCCTGGAGAGGCCAGGAAATGTTTCCGCGTGCGATATGTAGGGTTAGGTTTCGTTCAGGTATGTTAGGTTTGTTTGGGTTAGGATAGGATATCTTCGTGTTTTGTGCTGTACATCGATATGCGGTGGATTTCTGAGCTCTACTGTGCTCTACTTTGTTCTGCTTGGCTCTGCGGACGCCAAAAACGGTGGCCCTGTTACGATACATACAGTCAGGTTGCGTTTGTTTATTATAGGCTTCTTTGGGTTATCTTAGGATTGCATTGACTCTCCTGCTATAAAATTCAATTCTATGGACTTCTACGCTCTACTCTCCTCTAATACGTCCTGCTTGGCGATGTGGAGGCCAGCAGTGATGGTCTAGGCGCGTTGGATTCGTTTATCCTTCGTTTGGTTGTGTTACGTTTTATTAGGTTAGCATAGGATAACTTTGACTTTTGTGCTATACACTACTTTTCTGTGGATATCTACGCTTCACGTTGCTTTACTATACTCTTCACGTCTTTGGGGAGGCCAGCAATAGCGGTCGTCGCACGATATGCTTTGCTATGCTATGTTTGGTTATGTTACGACTGGTCAAGTGAGGATATTATAGCTCTGACTCTTGTGCAGTACACTGCCACACGGATGTTTCCTGCACTCTACTGTGCTCTAACATGTTCTGCTTGGCCCTGGGGTGCCAGCAGCGTAGGCCTAGGCACGTTAGGTTGAGATAGGTTACATTCGCTTTGGCTAGGTTAGGTTATATTTGGCAATGGTGGCTTTTAATTTTAAGGTATACACAGCTGTTTGGTAGATACCTGCGTTCTGCATTGCTCTACAAGCATCTGCTTGTCTCTGAAGAGGCGAACAATACTGCGCGTGGCAAGCTTTGTTGTGTTAGGTTACGTTTGGTTTGTATAGGTTAGATTAAGTTTGGTTAAGATAGGTTAGGTTAGGCTAGGTTATGTTACGTTAGGTTAGGATTTGACATTTTTCCTGTATACTGCTTTACTGTGGAATTATGCTCTCCACTGTGCTCTAGTGTATTCTGCTTTGCGGTGGGTTGCCAGCAGTAGTGCTCTCGGCGCGATAGGTCGGGTTAGTTTGCGTTTGGCTTGGCTAGGTTGGTTTAAGTTTGGTTATTGTAGTTTTGACTTTTGTGCTACGCACTGCTTCTCGGTCGATATATGCCGTAAATTGCTCTGCTTGTCTCTGCTTGACTACCGGGAGTCTAGCAATAGCAGTCGCGGCACGGTTGGTTGAGTTAGAATACGTTCGGTTAGGTTAGGTTAGGATGTGTTTGATATGGTTAGCATCGACTTTCGCGTTATAAACTGTAGTTATGTGGATTCTAACGTTCCACTCTGATCTACCATACTATGCTCGTGTCTGGGGAGCCCAGCAATAGTGGTTGCTGCACGTTATTATGAGATACGTTACGTTTGGTTATGTTACGATTTGTTAGGCTAGGGAAGGGTCGCTTTAAATTTTGCACTGTACACTGCCCTTCGGTGGATTTCTGCGCTCTAGTGTGTTCTAATTTCTTCCGCTTTACTATGGGTAGGTCAGCAATCGTCGTTTAGGCACGTTCTGTTCTGTTGTGTTATGTTTGGTTACGTTGCATTTGGCTAGGTTAGGCCTGGGAAACGTTGACATTTGTGCTGTACACTGTCATTCGGTGGATTTCTGCTCTCTACTGTGATCTAATATTC
>NW_016959826.1:0-903 GCF_001483705.2 Eufriesea mexicana
CCGTGTATAGCACAAAAATCAAAGCTATCCTGTACTAACCTAAACTAACGTAACATGGCCAAACGCAACATAACACATAGTAACGTGCCGAGACAAATACTGCTGGCTTCCCCAGAGCCAAGCAGAACGCTAGAGCACAGCAGAGCGCAGAAACGCACCCAACAGCGGCCTATTCATAAAAGTCATAGCTATCCTATCCTAAACTTACCAAACGTAGCACAACCAAACGTTGTCTATCTCAAACTTAGGTGCCGGGGCCACATCCGTTGGCATCTCCAGTGCAAAGCAGTATATATAAGAGCACAGTAGAGCGCAGAAATTCACCGGGTAGCAGGGTACAGCATAAAAGTGAAATATATCCCAGCCAAACCTAACCTAAGCTAACTTAACCGAACGCTACATAACACAAACTGTAGTGCCACGACAGCCGTTGCTGGCCTCTCCACGGTCTAGCAGATTAGAGTAGAGCAGAGAGGGGCGATGGAACCCACCGAGCGACTGTGTACAGCACGAAAGTCTAAGCTACTCTAACCGAACATAGCCAAGCCTAACCTAGTCAAACGAAACCTAACACAACCCATCGTGCCACGAGCACTATTGCTCTCACCTCGAGAGCTGAGCATGGCATATCAGAGCATTGTAGGGCGCAGATGTCCACCAGATAGCAGCGTAAAACGCATAGTCAAGTATATGATCTCATAACCTAACCAAACGCAACATAACCAAACGGACCTGACTTAGCCTAACGTGCCTACGACACTGCTGCTAACCTCCACATAGCCAAGTGGAGAGTATCAGATAACAGTAGAGCGCAGAAATTCGCCGGATAGGCGTGTATATCAAAAAAGTCAAACTCGCCGTTACCAAACCAGGCCTAACCTAAGATAACCAATCATAACCTAA
>NW_016959827.1:0-587 GCF_001483705.2 Eufriesea mexicana
ATCCACACACCCATACATACTCCCATACACACATCCATACATACATCCATACTTCCGTACATCAATCCAAAAACCCATTCTTCCAGCCAACCATACAACCATACATACATCAATACATACACCCATACATGCACCCATACATTCAACCAAACATACATAAATACATACATTCATAGAAACACCCATACATATTTCCATGCATTCAACCATACATACATCCATACGTACATCCATGCATACATCCGAACATACAACCATACAAACATCCATACATACATCCATACATCCATCCATCTGTTTATCCATGCATCCATACATCCATCCATCTATCCATTCACCCATACACCCATCCACTTATCCACGCATCCGTTCATCCACCCATCCATTCATTCATTCTTCCGTCCAGCCACCCAACCATTCATCCACACACACAGCCACAGATCCATACGTCCATACATCCATACATCCATCCAACCATACATGCATCCATACATCCATCCGCATATACATCCATACATCCATTCATCCATACATCCGTACATCAACCCACACTTCCATACATTCATGCATCCGTACATCCATACATT
>NW_016959828.1:0-3628 GCF_001483705.2 Eufriesea mexicana
TCTAACATGACCAAGCCTATCCTAACTCAACCTAACGTGCCGCTACCGCCATTGCTGGCCTCCCCTGAGTCAAGCAGAGCATATTAGTGGACAACAGAACGTAGAAGTCCATAGAATTGCGCCGTACATCAGAAAAGTCAAAGCAACCCGGCCCTAACCCAGACCAACGGAACACAAACAAAAATAGCCTGACTCAAACTGTCGTGCCGAGACCGCAATTGCTTGCATCCCCAGAGCCACGCAGGACATACTAAAGTACGGTGGAGCTCAGAAATCCGTCGAACGTCCGTGTGCAGCACAATAAATGTAGCTATCCTGACCAAACATAGCCTAACCCAAACTAGCACAACCTGTCATGTCTCAACATAACGTCCCGAGGCCGCTATTGCTGGCCTTCCCAGAGCCAAACTGAAAGCATTGGAGCCCTGTAGGGCGCAGAAACCAACCGAATAGCAGTGTAGAGCCCAAAAGGTAAAGCTACAGTAACCATACTTATCCTAACCTAACATAATCGGACGTAACCTGACACAACATAACGTGCCGGGGCCACTACTGCTGTCCATCCCGGAGCAAAGCTGAGGATATTAGATGACCGTAGGGCGCAGAAATCTGCTTTATAGCAGACTATAGCACTAAAATCGAAGCAAGCCTCTCCTAACCGGACCATCCGTAACATAACCGAACGTAGCCTAACACATCCTAACGTGCCTCGCCCACAATTGCTGGCCTCCCCAGAACCAAGACTATCACATTAGTGAAGAGTAGTACGCAAAAGTCCATTGAATCGCTGTGTACATCTGTAAAGTCAAAACAACCTAAGCCTAACTCAAGCCAAGAGAACATGCCTGAACGTAGCCTAACTCAAACTGACGTGCCGCGACCGCTACTCTTGTCCTCCCCGGAGCCAAGCACGACATAATAGAGCACAGTGAAGCGCAGAAATCCACCGGATAGCAGTATGCAGCGCAAAAGTTAAAGCCATTCAGACCAAACATAGCGTGACCCAACCTAAGCGAAAGAAACCAGCCTTATCATAATGTGCCGAGACCGTTGATGCTGGCCATGCCAGTGCCAAGCTGAAAATATTAGAGCACTGTGGGACGCAGTAGTTCACCAAATAGCAGACTATAGCACTAAAGCTAAAGCTATCTTCCCCTTCCCTAACCAACCGTAACATAACCAATCATAGCATAACTCAACCTAACGTGCCGAGACCGCTATTGCTGCCCTCCCAAGATCCACGCAGGACATACTAGATGACAGTGGAGCACTCTCATCCGCCTAATAGCAGCGTACAGCATAAAAGATGTAGCTATCCTTACTAAACGTAGCCTAAGCCAACCTAACCGAACGAAACCTGACAAATCACAGCGTGCCGAGACCTCTATTGCAGGCCTTGCCAGTGCCAAGCTGAAAATATTAAAGCACTGTTGGGCGCAGAAATCCACCCAATTGCAGAAAACAGCACTAAAGGCAAAGCTATCCCTACCTAACCTAACCAACAGTAATATAACCAATTGTAGCATAGCACAACCTACCGTTCACCGACCACCATTGCTGGCCTCCGCAGCGCAAAGCAGAACACATTAATGGAGAGTGGGGCGCTGAAGTCCATAGAATCGCAGTGTATATCGAAAGAGTCAGGGTTATCCAAACCTAACCCAAACAAACAGAACGTACCCAAGCATAGCCTAACTCAACCAAACGTGCCGAGACCTCTATTGCTGCCCTCCCCAGAGCCGAGAAGGGCACACTAGAGAAGAGTAGATGGCAGAAATCCACCGGACAGGAGTGTAAGCACAAAACCTAAAGCTATCCTAACCAAACATGGCCTAAACCTACCTAACCGAACATAACTTGACACAACATCACGCGCCGAGGCCACCATTGCTGGCCTTCCCAGAGCCGAGCTGCATACATTAAAGCACTGTAAGGCACAGGAATCCACCTAGTGGCAGACTATAGCAATAAATTTGAAGCTATCCCCTCGCAACATAACAAACCGTAACAGAACCGAATGTAACATAACTCAACCTAACATGACGCGAACACTGTTGCTTGCCCCCAGAGCCAAGCAGGGCACACTAGTTGACAGCAGAACACGGAAATGCATAGAATCGCAGAGTATATCAGAAGAGTCAGAGATACCCAAACCTAACCCAAACCAACGGAACATACCCAAACATAGCCTTACTCAACCTAACGTGCCGAGACCGCGATTGCTGCACATCCCAGAGCCAAAGAGGACATACCAGAGCACAGTAGAACGCAGAAATCCAAGGATTAGCAGTGTACAGCTCAAAAGATGAATCTGCCTGTCCAAATCTTTCCCAAGCCAGCATATCCGAACGCAACATGTCTCATCATAACGTGCCTAGACCACTTTTTCCGGCCTTCCCAGAGCCAAGCTGAAAATATTAGAGCACAGTAGCGTGCACAAATCCCCCCAGTATCAGACAATGGCACTAAGGTCAAAGCTATCCTCTCCCAACCTAACCAACCATAACATAACCGAACGTAGCCTTACACAACCTAACGTGCCGCGGCCGCAATTGCGGGCCTCCCCAGATCCAGGACTAACACATTAGTGAAGAGTAGAGCGCAAAAAGCCATAGAATCGCTGTGTATATATATCTAAATTCAAAATAACCTAACCCAAACCCAAGCCAACAGAACATGGCTGAACATAGCCTAACTAAAACTAACGTGCCGCGAACGCTACTGCTGCCATCCCAGAAGCCAAGCAGGACATACTAGAGCACTGTATAGTGCAGGAATCATCCGAACAGCAGTGTACAGCTTAAAAGTTAATGCTACCGCGACCAAACTTTGCCCAACCCAGCATAACCGAACGTAACATCACTCAACATATCGTGCCGAGACCACTATTGCCGGCCTCTACATATCCAAGCAGAACACATCGATTGAGAGGAGACTGCAGAAATCCACACGATCGCAGTGTACATCAGAACAGCCGACGCTACCCAAACCCATCCCAAACCACCAGAACATAGCCAAATACAGCTTAACCCAAACTGTCGAGCCGGGACCGCCATTGCTGCCCTCCCCAGAGCCAAGCAGGTAATACTAGAGCACTGTAGAGCGCAGAAATCCACCGAACACCAGTGTACAGCGCAGAAGTTAAAGCTATCCTAACCAAACTTCGCGTAACCTAACCTAACCGAACGTAAACCAGCTCAACGTAACGTGCCGAGACCACTCTTTCTGGCAATCCCGGAGCCAAGCTTAAAATATTACAGCACTGTAGATCGCAGAGATACACCTAATTTCAGACTATAACACTAAAGTCAAAGTTATCCGCTTCAAACCTAACCAACAGTAACGTAAGGAAAAGTAACCAAACACAACCAGACGCGACGCGACCATTCCTACTGGCCTCCCCGGATTCAAGCAGAACACATTAGTGGAGAGCTGAACGCCGAAATGAATAGAATCGCAGTGTAAATCAGAAGAGCCAACGCTACCCAAGCCTAACCCAAACCAACGAAACGTATCCAAACGTATCCTAACTCAACGTAACGTGCCGAGACCACTATTACTGCCAACCCAAGAGCCAAGCTGGACATACTAGAGTACAGTACAGCGCAGTATTCCGCCGAATAGCAGT
>NW_016959829.1:0-568 GCF_001483705.2 Eufriesea mexicana
CATAGCTTGGTGATTAGATGGCCTTACGCCTTCAATCCAATGGCAAGTACAGCCATCTACTTGCCAGAGAATAGGTCTATTCAAAATCTATAGCCTGCTACAGCATGGTGAATAGATCGCCTATCGCCTTCAGTCCAATGGCAACAACAACCATCTACTTGCCAGAGAATAGGTATATTCATAATCTATAACCTGTTATAGCTTGGTGAATAGATCGCACAACGCCTTCAATCCAGTGGCAAGTACAGCCATCTACATGTCGGAGAATAGGTCTATTCAAAATCTATAATCTGCTATAGCTTGGAAAATGGATCGCCTACCGCCTTCAATCCAATGGCAAGTACAGACATCTACTTACCAGGAAATAGGTCAATTCAAGATCTATAATCTGTTATAGCATGGTGAATACATCGCCTATCGCCTTCAATCCAATGGCAAGTACAGCCATCTACTTGTCAGAGAATTGGTCGATTCAAAATATATTACCAGTTATAGATTGGCGAACAGATAACTTAACGCCTTCAATCCAATGGCAAGTACAGCCATCTACTTGCCAGAGAATAGTTAT
>NW_016959830.1:0-257 GCF_001483705.2 Eufriesea mexicana
GCAAGTACAGCCATATACTTGCCAGGGAATAGGATCATTCAAGATCTATAATCTGTTATAGCTTGGTGAATAGATCGCATAACGCCTTCAATTCAATGGCAAGTATATCCACCTGCCTGCCAGAGAACAGGTCTATTCAAAATCTATAACCTTTTATAGCTTGGTGAATAGATCGCCTGTCGCCTCCAATCTAATGGCAGGTACAGCCATCTTCTTGCCAGAGAATAGGTCTATTCAAAATCAATAATCTGTTATAG
>NW_016959830.1:433-646 GCF_001483705.2 Eufriesea mexicana
CCGGCTATAGCTTGGTGAAAAGATCGCCTGACGCCTTCAATACAATGGCAAGTACAGCCATCTACTTGCCAGAGAATAGGTCTATTCAAAGTCTATAACCTGTTATAGCTTGGTGAATAGGGCGCCTAACGCCTTCAATCGAATGGCAACAACAGCCATCTACTTGCCTGACAATAGGTCCTTTCAAAATCTATAACCTGTTATAGCTTGGTG
>NW_016959831.1:0-536 GCF_001483705.2 Eufriesea mexicana
TCTCACCAAGATATTAGTCGAAAATGTTAATAAAATAGAATTTTCCAGCATGATTCTATAGCACTGCAATGCCTGTAGCACGCCAACAGTATCTCTCCTCCTGATTTATGTAAGAAAGTTAGCTCACCAGCATATTAGTCGTAAAGGTCAGTAAAATTGATTTTTCCAGAAAGAATCTTCGGCATTGCAATGCCAATAGCACGCCAATAGCATCTTTCCGCCTTATTTACGCATGAAAGATAGCTCACCACTATATTAGTTGAAAATGTCGATAAAATCGAAACTGTCAGGCACATTCCATATCATTGCAATGGTTATAGCACGCCAAAAGGATCTTTCCTCCATACTTATGCAAGGAAGATAGCTCACCACGATATAAGTCGAAAATGTCAATAAAATTGAATTTTCCGGCCAGATTCTGCAGCGTTTCAATGGCTATAGCACGAACGCCAAAAGCATCCTTTCACCATACATATGCCAGGAAGCTAGCTGACCACGATGTTAGTCGAAAATGTCAATGAAATTGAATTTTCCAG
>NW_016959832.1:0-2168 GCF_001483705.2 Eufriesea mexicana
TGAGTTATGTTACGATTTTGTATGTAAGGTATAGTTAGGTTTGGAAATGATAGCTTTTACTTTTGTGTTATACACAGCTATACGGTGGATTTCTGCGTTGTACTGTGATCCAATACTCCCGGCTTTGCTCTGGGAGTTCCAGAAATAGTGGCCGCGGCGCGTTTGGTTGTGGTAGGTTACGATCGATTATGTTAGGTTAGTCTGGTTAAGGTTACGATAGCTTCGATTTTTACGCTATACACTGCAAGTATATAGGCGTCTGCACTCTTCTCTCCTCTAATATATTCAGCTCGGCTGTGGGAATGGCAGCAATAGTGGTGTTGTCTCATTACGTTGATTTAGGCTACGTTTTGTTAGGTTTGGTTAGGTTAGGACAGGTTAGGTTAGGATATCTTTGACTTTTGTGCCTTACACTGTAATGAGGAGCCATTTCTGCGCTCTACAGTGATCTGGTATATTTTGATTGGCTCTGTGGATGTCAGGAATAGTGGTTTACGCACTATAGTTTGAGTTAAGTTACGTTCGGCTTTGTTACGCTTGATTGCGATAGGCTAGGATAACTGACTTTTGCGCTATAGACTGCTCTTCGGTGGATTTCTGCGCTCGACATTGCTCTACTATACTCTGCTCGGCTCTGAGGTGGCCAGCGATAGTGGCCGTGAAAAGATAGGTTGAATTATGTTACGTTCGGTTAGGCTAGGTTGGTCTAGGTTTGGTTACGATAGCATCGACTTCCCTGCCACTCGCTGCCAATATATGGGCTGCTGCGATCTACTCTCCTCTACGGTATTCAGCTTGGCTCTGGGAAAGGCAGCATTATTTGCATTGGCCCATTATGGTGAGTTAGGCTACGTTCGGCTGTGTTAGGTTAGGTCAGGTCAGGTAAGGGTATGTCCCACTTTTGTGCTATACACTGCCATTTGGTGGCTTTCTGCGCTCTACTGTGCCCTAGTTTATTCCGCTTAGCTCTGGGAGGCCTGCAAAGGTGGTGTCAGCACGTTAATCTAAGTTGGGTTACGTTCGGCTATATTAAGTTAAGATAGGTTAGGACGAGGTAGCTTTGTCTTTTGCGCCATATACTGATGTTCGATGGGTTTCTATGCTCTACGTAGCTCTACTATACTCTTTGAGGCTCTGCGGAGGCCAGTAATAGTGGTCGCGGCACGTTAGGTTGGGTTAGGTTACGTTTGGTAATCTTACGTTCTTCTGTGTTAGGCTAGGATATCTTTGAATTTTCTGCTACACATTGCCAATCCTTGGACTTCTGCGCTCTACCCTCATTTAATATTATCCGCTTGGCGATGGCGTGGTCTGCAATAGGGGTCTCGGCTCGTTAGGCTTAGTTATTCTACGTTTGGTTTGGTCAGGTTATGACCGGTAAGGCTAGTGTGTCAATGATGTTTGTGATATTCGCTGCCATTTGGTGGCTTTTTGCGCTCTACTTTGCCCTAGTGTATTCTGCATTGCTCTGGGTTTTCCAGTAATAGTTGTCTCGGCAGGTTAGGATAAGTTACGAATAGTTTGGCTCTATTACGTTTGAATAGTTTATGGTGGGTTAGTTTCAAGTTTAGTGCTACACATTGCTATTCGCTGCACGCCTACGATGTACACTGCTCTACTATACCCTCTTATACTCTTGGGATGCCAATAATAATGGCCTCGGCACGACATGTTGTGGTATGTTGCATTCCGTAACCGGTTCGGTTACGTTTGCTTAGGTCTGGTTTGGACAGCTTTGACCTTCAACGCTCTACTGCGACCACATACGTTCAGCTTGACTATGAAAAACACTGCAATGGTTGTCTTGGCACGTTATGTTGTGCTTGGCTACGTGAGTTTGGGTTTGGTTATGCCTCGTTGGGATAGGGTATCTCCGACTTTTGCGCCCTACACTGTAGCGCCGCGGATTTCTGTGCTCTGCTGTGCTCTAGCCTATTCTGCTTGGCTTTGTGAAGGTCAGCAATACTTGCGTGGTGCGGATATGCGGAGTCAGGTTACGTTCGGTTTTGTTACGTTTGCCCATGTTGGCATATGGTAACTTTGACTTTTGCGCCGTACACTGCTATTCGGTGAAATTCGGCGCTCTACTCTGCTCTAGCTTATTGCGTAGTGGTCTGGGCACTTTGGGCTGAGTTGTGTTACGTTTGGCTATGTTATCCTCGGTTAGG
>NW_016959833.1:0-326 GCF_001483705.2 Eufriesea mexicana
ATTTTCTTGCATGAATAAGGGGGAAAGATTCTATTGGAATGCGATAGCCACTGCAATGCTGAAGAATCTGACTGGAAAATGCAATTTTATTGGCACTTTTGACTAATATCGTGATGAGCTAATTTGCTTGCATGAATATGGGGGAAAGATCGTTGTGGCATGCAGTAGCCACTGCAATGCTGTTGAATCTGATCGGAAAATTCAATTTTATTGACATTTTCGACTAATATCGTGGTGATCTAGTTTTCTTGAATAAATAAGGAGGAAAGATTACATTCGCATGCTATAGCCATTGCAATGCGAAAGACCCTGACCGGAAAATTCAA
>NW_016959834.1:0-586 GCF_001483705.2 Eufriesea mexicana
TTTAATCTCAACGGAATATATGTACACTTACTAAAATTGTTCGAACATATATTTCCAAAAATGACAATATTGATGGGAAACAAGAGAGAAGCAGATACAAGTAGGCACGAACGTAACAGTGCTACTAGAATCCCAGAGTTTCGTTGGGTTACATTCCAGGATGCGCCTGAAATTTCGACACCTCTTATCGTTTGGAAATAATTGGTAGATTAAACTCGCTGGCCAGTGGAACCTCGCGTGTCCTTCTACCCTGGATTTCGTCCTGGATCGTCTTCCTCTCGCCTCGTGGTTCGACGGGCCGTAAGACGTTGCAAATCGATAAATCACCGCGGGGAGATCAACGACGCCGTGTCAACTTAATACCCCGGTCCCCGGTGTTCGCTTCATTTCTGTCCTGGTACACGATAAAGGACAAGATAGGAGCGTAGATTTCGCCGCGCGGAAATTTATGGATCGCGGGTTTTATCGATCTCGGCGGCTCGTAATTTTTAAATCCGCCGCCATGCTACGGAGGCATTTCGAGTATTTAAAGCGTTCTGTAATTACACGAGCGAACGACGGCGGCAGGGGCGGGGGGAGGGGGGCG
>NW_016959835.1:0-285 GCF_001483705.2 Eufriesea mexicana
GGCTCCCCATGGCCAAACGGAGTGTAGTAGAGCGTACTAGAGCGTACAGATCCACCGAATGTCTGTGTATAACGCGAAAGTCAAGACAACACAAACCTCACCTAACCAAACGTAACATAACAAAACCTAACTTGCCTAGACCGCTATTGCTGGCCTCCCCACCGCCAAGCAGAACGCATTAGCGGAGAGTGGAGAGGAGAAATCAATAGAAAGGCAGTGAGTAGCAGAAAGGTCAAAGACATCTAAACCTAATGAATGCCAACATAACGTAACCAAACGTGACGT
>NW_016959835.1:297-1007 GCF_001483705.2 Eufriesea mexicana
CTATACCTAACGTGCCACGGCCACAATTTCTGGCCTACCCAAAGCAAAGTAGGGCAAATTAGATAACAGCAGAGGGCAGGAATTCACAGAATAGCTGTGCACAGCACGGAAGTCAAAGCTATCCTAACCAAACTTAACCTAGACTAACATAAACAAGCGTAACATAGCACTACCTTACGTGCCACGGCCGCTATTGCTCGCATCCCCAGAGTCGAGCAGACTATAGTAGAGCTATGAGGAGCGCAGAAATCTTCCGAATAGCGGTGAACAGCACAAAAGTCGAAGCTGCCCTCTCCTAACCCAGCCAAATTTTACATAACCGTATGCAGCACAAATCAACCAAACGTGGCGCGACCGACATTCTTGTCGCCCCCGGAGACAAGCAGCGCGTAATAGTGCACGGTAGCGTGCACAAGTACATCTAATAGCAGAGTGTAGCACAATAGTGAAAGCTATGATAACCTAACTCAACCAAACGTAACATAACAAAACCTAACGCGCCTTGACCACTATTACTTGCCTTCGCATTGCCAAGCAGAGGATATCGGAATGGTCCATAGAATGGCAGTGTATAGCACGAAAGTCAAAACATCCTGACATAACCCTGACCTAAACGAAAGTAACTTAACACAAACTTACGAGACGCGGCGAATATTCCTGGATTCCCTAGGGCAAAGCAGAGAATATTAGATCAGAGTAGAGCGCAGGAG
>NW_016959836.1:0-1056 GCF_001483705.2 Eufriesea mexicana
TGCGCAGCAATGGCCATAGCACGCCAATAGAATATTTCCTCCTTATTTATGCAAGTAGCTTAGTTCACCACAAAATTATCCGAAGAAGTCAATAAAAATGAAAGTTCCAGACAGGTTCTATAGCATTACGATGGCTATAGCACGACAATAGAATCTTTCCTCCTTATTTATGCAAGAAAGACTCACCACGATATTCTTTG
Source organism: Eufriesea mexicana (assembly GCF_001483705.2). Lineage (NCBI taxonomy): Eukaryota > Metazoa > Arthropoda > Insecta > Hymenoptera > Apidae > Eufriesea > Eufriesea mexicana. The sequence continues at coordinate 201 of NW_016959836.1, forward strand.
AAAATGTCAATAAAACAGATTTTTCCATGCAGATTCTATAGCATTGCAATGGCTACAGCACGCCAATAGAATCTTTCCTCCTTCTTTATGCAAGAAAGATAGATCACCACGATATAGTTTGAAAATGTCAATAAAATTGGATTTTCCACACAGATTCTGTGGCATTGCGATGGCTACTGGACGCCAATAGAATCTCACCTCCTTATCTATGCAACGAAGTGAGCTCACCACGATATCAGTCGAAAATGTCAATAAAATTAAAGTTTCAAGCCAGTTTCTATAGCACTGCAACAGGTACTGCTCGCAAATATAATCTTTGCTCGTTGTTTATACAAGAAAGTTAGTTCACGACGATAATAATCGTATATGTGAATAAAATTGAATTTCCCATGCAGATTCCATAGCATTGCAATGACTATAGCACGCCAATAGAAACTTTCCTCCTTACTTATGCAAGAAAGTTGGCTCAACACGATATTATGCTGAAATGTCCAAAAAATTGGATTTTCCAGCCAGATTCAATTGCGCGACAAAGGCCATATCATGCCAATAGGATCTTTCCTCCTTATTCATGCAATGAGGTTAGCTCACCGCGTTATTAGCCGAAAATGTCAATAAAATTGAATTTTCCATCCAGTTTCTATAACACTGCAACGGGTATTGCGCGCAAATAGAATCTTTCGCCCTTATCTATGCAAAAAAGTTATCTCACCACGATAATAGAAGAAAATGTCAATAAAACAAGATTCTATAGCATTGCAATGGCTATAGCACGCCAATAGAATCTTTCCTTCTTATTTAAGCAAAAAAGGTAGTTCGCCCCGATATTTGACGACACTGTCAATAAAATTGAATG
>NW_016959837.1:0-1643 GCF_001483705.2 Eufriesea mexicana
TTAGTGCATCTTCCACTTTTGTGTTTTGCACTGGCATGCGTTGGATTCCTGTCCTCTGGTATAATCTGCTTGTCTCTGGGTATGCCAGATATAGCGGTCGCGGGACGTTATGCTGAGGTAAGTTACGCTTGGTTGTGTTACGTTTGGTTATGTTAGTAGATGCTAGATACGATTTTTGTGCTATACAGTACAATGGGACGGACTTATCCGCTGTACTGTGCCCTGGTATATCCTGCTTGCCTCTGGGGGGACAACAACAGTGGTATCGGCTCGTTGGGCTGAGTAATGTTACGTCCTTTTATGTTACGTTTGGTCAAGTTAGGATAGAATGGATTAGACTTTTGTACCGTACACGCGTATTCGGTGGACATTTGCCGTCTACTGTACTCTAGTATACCGGTTTGACTCTGGGGTGGCCAGTATTTGTGGTTACGCCACGATAGGTTGTGTTAGGTTTCGGTTCTTTGGTTTAGGTTAGGAAGGTTTTGTTAGGATTTCTTTGACTTTTTTGCGGTAAACCGCTATTCGGTGCATTTCCGCGCTCTACATTGCCTTACAGTACTCCGCAAGACTCTGTGGAGGCGATCAGCGGCGGTCGCGTCACGATAGTTTAAGTCAGGTTACGTTTGGTTTGATTAGCTTAGGTACTAAGATTGCTTGGTGTAGGTAAGACTTTCGTACTCAACAATCCTATGTAGTGGATTCCAGTTACCTACTGTGGTCTAATATATTCTGCTTTGCTCTGAGGAGGCCAGCAATACTGTTCTCGTCACGTTATGTTGTGTTACTATACGTTAGGGTAGGTTTGGTTAGGACACGTCATGTCAGGGTACGTTTGACTTTTGCGCTCTACACTGCATTGCGGCGGATTTCTGTGCTCTGCTGGGCTCTAGCCTATTCAGCTTGGCTCTAGGGAAGTCAACAATAGTGGTCTCGGCACTTTATGTTGTGCCAGGTTACGTTCGGTTAGGTTGGCCTATGCTAAGTTTGTTCAGGATAGCTTTAACTTTTGTGCTGTACACTGCCTTTCGCAGGATTTCTGCACACTGGTGTGCTCCAGTATGTCCAGCTTGGCTATAGGGAGGCTAGTAATAGCGCTCGCGGCAAGTTGGGTTGAGTTATCTTACGTTCGGTTATGTAAGATTGGTTAGGTTAGAAGAAGATGGCTTGACTTCAGTGCCGTAGTCTGCTATTAGGTGGAATCCAGCGCACTAGAGGGCTCTTGTGCTCTCAGCTTGGCCCTGGCGAGAACAGCAACAGTGGTCTCGTCACGTTACGCTGGGTCTGGCTACTTTCTGTTAGGTTGGGTTAACTTACGCTTCGTAAGGGTAGCTTTAACTTTTGTGCCATACCCTGCTGTTAGGTGGATTTCTGCGACCTGCAGGGCACTTCTGCTTTCAGCTTGGCTCAGTGAAGGCCAGCAGTAGTGGTTTCGGCACGATGTGTTGAGTCAGGTTGCCTTCGGTTAGGTAGCGTTATGATAAGTTTGGTTATGATAGCTTAAACTCTTGTGGTGTACACTGCTATTCGGTAGATTTCTGCGCTCTACGGTGCTCTAGTACGTAATGCTTGGATCTGGAGAGGGCAGCAATAGTGGCCTCGGCACGATCGTTTGTGTCATGTTATGTTATGTCATGTTCTGT
>NW_016959838.1:0-578 GCF_001483705.2 Eufriesea mexicana
TATGGATGGATTGAGAAAAGGATGGACGTATGTACGGATGCATGGATGCATGGATGTATATATTTATGGATGTATGGATGAATGGATGTGTGGGTGTATGGATGGTTGGATGTATGGATGTATGTATGTATGGATGTTTGAATGTATGTGTGTATATATGTATGTATTGATGTATGGAAGGATGTATGTATGGATGTCTGTTTGGACGAATGTATTTGTGTATGCCTGGATGTATTTATTGATGTATGTATGGACGTATGGAAGGATGCATGGATGGATTGTTGCATTGATGTATGGATGGATAGATGGATGGATTGGTAGATTGATGTATAGATGGATGCATGTATGGTTCGGTGTATGTATGTATGTATGGATGTGTGAATGCATGGTTGCGTTTGAGTTATGTATCTACGGATGTATGCATGTTTGGATGCACGCATGTGCGCATGTGTGGATGTACTTATGCATGGATGTGAGGATGTGTGGTTGGATGAATGAGTGGATGGATGGACGGAAGAACGGATGCATGTATGGATGTTTGCATGGATGTACGTAAGGATGTATGCTTGGATGTATGT
>NW_016959839.1:0-543 GCF_001483705.2 Eufriesea mexicana
ATTGCAATGATCTGGAATCTGCATGGAAAATACAATTTTACTGACATTTTCGACAAATATCGTAGTGAGCTACCTTTCTTTCTTAAATTAGGAGGAAAGATTCTATTGGCGTGATATAGCCACTGCAATGCTATAGAAACTGCCTGGAAAGTTCAATTATATTGACGATTTCGAATAATATCGTTGTGAGCCATCCTTTTTGCATATATAAGGAGGGTAGATTCTATTGGCGTGCTATAGCCATTTCATTCCCATAGTAACTTGCTGGAAAATTCAATTTTATTGACAGTTTCGTCTAATATCGTGGTGAACTAACTTCCTCGCACCACTAAGGAGGAAATATCCTTTTGTATTGCTAGAGACGTGCACTGCTGTAGAATCTGCCTGGTAAATCTGCCTGGTAAGTTCTCTTTTATAGACGTTTTTGACTAATAACATGGTGAGCTAACTTTCCTGCATAGATATGGAGGAAAGGTTCTATTGGCGTGATATAGCCATTGCAATGATCTGGAATCTGCATGGAAAATACAATTTTACTGACAT
>NW_016959840.1:0-1735 GCF_001483705.2 Eufriesea mexicana
TATGTACAATTTATTTATTTCTGAGATTCCATATAACTCGGTACGAATCCATTCAATTTGTATCAATTCTGAATTTCTCATAGCGCGGTATCTTACAATGCGGCTATGATTTCCATATAACCCGGTATAAATTAATCTGTTTTGTCTTAATACTATGTTTACCTTAACACAGTTTACATAGAATGCATTTCCTGATTTCAATTAATTCTGATTTTCTCATAACACGGTACGAATTAATATCGCGTTATAACAAACGTAACTATATATATAGAGGGTGATGTAGCAGCAAGGGTAATACAACTGTAAAAGGGATGATCTACACGGAAAAACGAATCGAAAAAAAAAGAATAAAATTTCTTTTATTCGAAGCATCATTTTCGAGAAAACCGACTTTGAATATTCACCGAGTGCGCACACTTGGCTATGGCTTATATCGATAAATCAACAATACAGCAGTATCGATAGTACAATCGGGGAGGGAGTGATTCTACATGAAAAAACAAATCGAAAATGAAGAATCAAATTTTTTCATTCAAAGTTTCGTTGTCGAGATAATCGAATTTGAATATTCACTCGAATACGCGTGCACTTAACTTCGGCTAAGACGGATGGATCATCAATAGTATCAGCGTATTCGATGGATATTCAACTTCGATTTTCTTGACAGCAAAGCTTCAAATCAACTAATTTTATTCTTTACTTTCGATTTGTTTTTTCACGTAGAATCTACTTTTCCTCGGTTCTACGATCAATACCGGTGTATTGATGGTCTATCCATCTAACAAGGAAAGCGCAAAGCCTTCGAATCACCGTTTTAGTTTAAATTTTGCACATTCGTAGATTTCGTTTCTCAGTTCATGGAAATATACAATTATAGGGGTAAACACTCAATAGTCTTCTAAATATTTGCAATTAAAAATTCGTTGCTTTTTTACGTTATCCATTCATGCTGCTTACCAAAAAGCTGTTTGGTGTTGTAATAATGTGTTGAAATTCCTACGCGATATACTGCTGTTTCGATATCTGTAAATACAGATAAAAAATTTTTTCATTTTCTTAAACGTGTTTTTTACTTTGTATCAGTTTACCGCACGTTAAAATCTATCATACATTTTTACGTACAATAAACTGACACAAAATAAAAAAGACGTTTTGCAAAATGTCAGGGAAATTTATTCCTTATTTACAGGTATCGAAACAACCCCAGTATATCGCGTAGGATGTTCACCACATTGCTACTAAACCAAACAACTATTTGGTAAACAGTGTGTATAGAAATCCATATAAGAAAGTAAGGAATATTCAATTGCAAAGATTTAAAAAACTAAGGACTCTTTGTTCCTATAACAGTATATTTTCATAAACAAGGGAACGAAATCTACCAATGTGCAAAATTTGAACTAAATCGGTGACTCAAAGGCTTTGCACTCTTTTTGTAATACATAGTTAAGTGCACACGTGTACTCGGTGAATATTCAAAATCGATTTTCTCCAAAACCAAGCTTCCATTTAAAAAATTTAAATTCTTTCTTCCAATTTGTTTCTGCATGTAGAATCGCCTCCTTCTCTGTTGTACTATCGCTGCTGGAACACGCTGTATAAAAATAAATATAATATATATAAATATAAAAATAAATAAATATACATCGTTAACATATAAAAATAAATATATTGAACTTACCAGTATGTTTCAAATCATTGTGCACCTCATCATCGAAACATTCTCCATAAATGG
>NW_016959840.1:1864-3179 GCF_001483705.2 Eufriesea mexicana
ATTAAACTGATAGTCTAGAAATCTGTTCTATAAAACAATTTAAAATTTATTAATAACAATATAAACTACAACGAAAAATAGAAAACAAGATAATAAAGAAAATTGATGACATTAGAATACATCTACAGGTATTGAGTCAACTTAATAAAAGAGATGGGTATTGACTCAACTTTATCCCCGATTTGATCTTGTATTCATAAAATTGAAGTACAATATAAAGTAATAGAAAGAACATACCTTGTACCACAAAACCTCGAATAACTCTGTGAAATTTCGTTCCATTATATTATCCACATCATGAAATTCAGCAAAATTGCAGCACGTAATTGGTATATGTTTCCAGTAAAGCACACTAACATCTTCACCTATCCTGTAAAACGGAATATTGTATCAATTATTTTATTATAATTTTACTAACACTTTATAATAATATTCATAATTAAATTGGAATAATATATGTACAATTCTGAATCATATCACTCGTATGTGGACAATCCGGAATTTCTCGCAATATAACATTGCCAAAACGACAATCTACCAAAACTAAAAGTATAAGGAAAATTTCGTTAGAAAACCTATGAACCATAATAAATTAGATCCCTATCGAGAAGAACACGCAATGCTAGTTCGAATAATACTTATTCTTGAGTTTACTGACAAAGAGTAAAATCAATTTATTTTAGCACATTTTATTATATTTATTCTAAACGCACGTCACAAACACTCCTACGACGCCAGCGGACAAGAGACTGAGGAGGACGCACGTGGTTTCTAGTGCACCCCCGGACATATTGCTGCGCGGAACACTGGCACGCATTCTTTGTCTCACAGCATGGCGACACACAATCTTTTATATTTCAACAAAACGCCGGGCATCCTTTGTTCCGGTACTATATTGAAACCTATACCCTGCTATACATTCTACAATACCTTCGAAAAAATTGTAATATATTTACAGTAGAGTCGTCTTCTATTCGTAAACATATGCAAGTAAAAGTAGTTAAACGTATCGCTGGTACAGATACGAGTCATGTTTGTTCCGATAGAAAGAATTTTAGGGACGTTACACATCAAGAAGTCAAGTTTTAAATGTTAATAAAGGCTGGGAAATATATAGCTTGAAAAGTAAAGAATTACAGACCAATAAATTTGTGCAATAGGCTACACATGTATCTCCTAATTAAAAAATAGAGTTCCATTAAAGAACAAAAAGAAAAAAAGAAAAATAGAATCAAACAAATTTTGTTTTTGCAAAACGGTAGCAAAAGCACACTACTTTTTCAGACTCCTTTGATCTATAATATTTCTCGTTGCT
>NW_016959841.1:0-1345 GCF_001483705.2 Eufriesea mexicana
CTATAGCAGGCCAATAGAATCTTTCCTCCTTATTTATACAAGAAAATTAGTTTACCACGATATTACTCGAGAATGTAAATAAAATTAAATTATCCAGTCAGGTTCTTTCGCATTGCAATGGCTACAGCATGCCAATGTTGTCTTTCCCCCTTATTCATGCAAGCAGATATGCTCTTCACGATATTAGTCGAAAGTGCCAATAAAATTGTATTTTCCATTCAGATTCTACAGCGTTGCAGTGGCTATAGCATTCCAATAGAGTCTTTCACCATTATTCATGCACGAAAATTAGCCTACCACGATATTAGTCGAAATTGTCAATGAAGTTGAATTATGCAGTCAGATTCTATAGAATATCAATGGCTATATCATGCCAATACAGTCTCTCCTCCTTATTTTTTGAACAAAATTAGCTCACCACGATATTAGTCGAAAATTTCAATAAAACTGAATTTTCCAGTCAGATTCTATCGCATTGCAATGGCCATAGCATGCCAATAGAATCTTTCCTCCTAATTTATTGAACAAAATTAGCTCACCACGATATTAGCCGAAAATGTCAATAAAACTGAATTTTCCATTCAGAATCTATCGCACTGCAGTGCCTATTGCATGCCAATAGAATCTTTCCCTCTTATTCATGCAAGCAAATTAGCTCATCGCGATATTAGTAGAATGTGCTAATAAAATTGTATTATGTAGTCAGATTCTACAGCATTGCAGTGGCTATAGCATTCCAATGGAATCTGTCCCCCTTATTCATGCAAGAAAATTATCTCACCACGATATTAGTCGAAAGTGCCAATAAAATTGTATTTTCCAGTCCGATTCTTTCGCACTGCAATGGCTATAGTATGCCAATAGAATCTTTCCTCCTTATTTATTGAACAAAATTAGCGCACCACGATATTAGTCGAAAATGTTAATAAAACTGAATTTTCCAGTCAAAAGCTTTCGCATTGCAATGCCTATAGCATGCCAATAGGATCTTTCCTCTTTATTTATACAAGAAAATTAGCTCACCACGATATTTGTCGAGAATGTAAATAAAATGGAATTTTCCAGTCAGATTGTATCGCATTGCAATGGCAATAGCATGCCAGTATAATCTTTCCACCTCATTTATGCAAGATAATTAGCTCACCACGATATTATTCGAAAATGTCAATAAAATTGAATTTTCAGATCAGATTCCACAGCGTCGCAGTGGCTACGGCATGCGAATAGAATCTTTCCCCCTTATTCAAGCAAGCAAATTAGCTCACCACGATATATGTTGAAGTTGTCAATGAAATTGAATTTTGCAGTCAGATTCTATAGAATTTCATTGGCTATATCATGCCAA
>NW_016959842.1:0-635 GCF_001483705.2 Eufriesea mexicana
ATGACCAAACCACTGTTGTTGGCCCCCACAGATACTAGTAGAATATACTAGAGCACAGTAGTGTGCTGGAATGCACTGCATTGCCGTGAGTGGCGCAAAATCAGTAGATATTGCAAAAAAACTTGACCTAGCCTAACCAAACATGACGTAGCACATCTCAATATAACGCGCAGCGACCACTGCTCCTGGCCTCCACGGAGCCAAACGGACTGCAGTAGAGCGCAGTAAATCACAGAAATCCACCGACAAACAGTATATAGCACGAGAGTCTAAGCTGCCCTAACTACATGTAGCCCAACCTGACCTAACCAATTTTAACATAACTCAATCAAATGTTGCGCGACCACTGCTCCTGTCCTCCCCACAGCTTAGCAGAATAAAGTAGAGCACACTAGGCCACATAAATCCACCGAATAACAATGTATAGCGCGAAAGTCGAAGCTACCATATCCAAACTTTGCCTAACCGAACCTAACTGGACGAGTCCTAACTCTACCAAACGTGCCGCGGCCGCTATTGCTCGCTCCACCAGAGTTGATCAGAGTATAGTAGAGTAATGCGGAGCGAAGGAATCAACCGAATCGCTGTGTATTGCACAAAAGTCGAGGATACACTAACCTAACGTGGCATAGCCA
>NW_016959842.1:3219-10346 GCF_001483705.2 Eufriesea mexicana
ACTTCCCAAACGTAACATAACCGAACGAAGCATATCTCAACCTAACGTACCAAAACCACGATTGCCGGCCACCCCAGATCAAAGCAGCACATTCTAGAGCACACTAGGGTTCAGAAATCCATCGCATTGCAGTGCAAAGCACAAAAGACAGACATGTCCTGACATAACCAAACCTAACCTCACATACCCAAGCGATGTGTCTATACATAACGTGACGCGAACAATATTGCTGGCAACCCCAGTGCCAGGCTGAGCGCAGAAATCCACAGAATAGCAGGAATAGCGCAGAAACCATTGTTGCCTGTTCTAACATAGCCAAACGTAACACAGACAAACGATGCCTAAGACAACCTAACGTGACCAGACCACTACAGCTGACACACACAGATACAAGCAGGTTGTACTAGAGCGCGGTAAAGCGTAGAAATGATACGTATTGCAGTGAATAGCACGAAAGCCCTAGATAACCTAGAACAACCCGACCTAACATAACATTACCAAATGCAGCACAGCTATACTAACCAAACATGGCATAAATCAATATAACGTGCCGCGAAATCTGTTGAAGGCCTTCGTGGAGACAAGCAGAGTATATTAGAGCACATCAGAGCGCAGAAATCAACCGGATAGCAGTGTATAGCACATAGGCCGATGTATCATGTCCTGACATAGCCAAACGAGACGTAACCAAACGTAACATAACCCAACCTAACAGGATAAGACCACTATTGCTCGCCGCCCCAGAGTCGAGCAGTGTATAGTAGAGTAATGTTGAGCGCAGGATTCCACAGACTAACAGCGTATGGCACAAAGGTGGAGGATGCCCTAACCAAACCTTGCACAACCTGACCTAAACAAACGTAGTATAACTCAACATAACGTGCCGCAGCAGCTGTTGATGGCATTCGTAGAGACATGCAGAGCATATTGGAACACAATAAAGCACAGAGATCCAACGAATAGCAGTGTATAGCACAAAATTCAATGTAGCCCGTCCTAACCTAGCAAAACGTAACACACCCAAGCGGAAATCAACCCAACCTAACACGGCGGGAACGCCATCGCTGGCCACACAGAGCCAAGCAGAACATATTAGAGCACAGTAGGGCGCAGAAAACAACCGAATAGCATTAAATGGCACAAGAGTCTAAGCTATTCTGTCCTTACATGGCCGTACTTGTCATATGCAAACGTAGCCTAAATAAGCCAAACGCGCCGAGGCCCCTACAGCTGGTCTCCCCAGAGCTAAGCAGGAAACATTAGAGCGCAGTAGGGAGCAGAGCTCTGTGAATAGCAGTGTATAACACAGAGGTCTTGACTGTCCTACCCTAACCTCACCGAACGTAACATAACCAAACGTGGTGTAGCTCAACCTCACGTGACGAGACCACTATTGCTGGCCTCCTCAGTGCCAAGCGGAACATGTTGAAGCACATTAGAGGGCAGAAATCCACCGAATAGCAGTGTAAAGCACGAAAGTCTATGTAGCCTATCCTAACCTAGCCAAACGTGACACAACCGAACGTAGCCTAGCACAACATAATATGACAAGACCACTATTCTTGGCGTCCACAGAGACAAGCAGAATGCGCCGGAGCACAGTAGAGCGCGGAAACACACCGCATTGCAGTGTGTAGCGCAAAAGTCGGATATACCCTAACGTAACCTGACCTAACGTGACACAACCAAGCGTATCACAGCCGAACATAACGTACAGCGACTACCATTCCAGGCATCCACAGACCCAAGCATAATGTAGTAGAGCAGAGTGGCTCACAGAAATCCACCTGATAATAGTGTACAGCACGAATGTCAAAGGTATCCTAATCTAACTTAGCCTAACTTAACTTAATCAAACGTAGCCCAGCTTAACATAACGAGCAGCGACCACTATTCCTGGCATCCATAGGACCATGCAGAGTATAGTAGATCACAGTGCAGAGTAGAAATCCTCCGAATAGCAGTGTACAGCACGAACTTCAAAGATAACCAGACTGAGCTTGACATAGCTTTACCTAACCAAACGTTACATAAATGAACCTAACGTGCCGAGACCACTATTGTTGGCCTCGCCCGAGCCAAGCAAAGAATTGTGGAACACAGTAGAGCGCAGTTATCCGTGAACAGCTGTATATACCACAAAAGTCGAGACTATCTTATCCTAATCTCACCAAACGCATCATGCACAAACGTAACCTAACCTAACACAAATAAACCTAACATGACGAGGCCAATATTGCTGGCCCCCACAGCTGCAAGCAGAATGTACTAGAGCACAGCAGTGCACAGAAATCCACCTCATTGGAGTGAATAGCACAGAAGCCGTAGATAGCGTATCCTAATCTTGTCTAACCTAACCAAACGGAACGTACAGCATCTCAAAATTACATGCAGCGAACACTGCTCCTGGCCTCTCCGGAGCTTAAGCAGAATGTGGCAGAGTACAGTAAATCACAGAAATCCACTGAATTACTGTGTCGTACGAAGGTCAATGTTACTATAACCAAACTTAAACTAACCTAGCCTAACAAAACGTTACCTAACCCACCCTGTCGTGCCACGACCACTCTTGCTCGCCTCGCCAGAGTCGAGCAGAGTACAGTAGAGCAATATACGGCATAGGAACCCACCGAATAGCGGTTTATAGCGCAAAAGTTATAGAAATCCTGACGAAGCCTTCCTATCCAAACCAAACGTAAGGCAACATTACTCTAACTGACGTGCCGGAGTACTATTTCTGGCTGCCCCAGAGCCAAGCAGAACACATCGGAGCACAGTAGGGCGCCGAAAACCACCGAATAGCAGCGTATGGCACAAAAGTCTAAGCTATTCTCTCCTGACCTAACCAAACGTGACATAAGCAAACGTACCTAAAGTCAACCTAACGTGCCGAGACATCTACTGCTGGCATCCCGAGGGCAAAGCAGAATATACTAGAGCACAGTATAGCGCAGAAGCCCGCGGATTGGAGTGCATAGTAAGCATAGTATAAAGCTCCAGGCTCTCCTATCCTAACATCACCATACGTAACATATCCAAACGTAGCATAACTCAGCCTAACGTGACGAGACCACTATCGTTACCCTCACCAGAGGCAAGCAGAATATACTACAGCACAGAGAGCGCAGAAATCCACCACATTGCTATGTATAGAACAAAAGTCTTAGATGTCCCAACCTAACGTGTCCTAACCAAACCCAGCCAAACGTAGCATAGCTCAACATAACGCCCAGCGGCCAATACTCCTAGCATCAACTGATCCAAGTAGAATATCCTAGAGCACAGCAGAGAGCAGAAATTGTCCTCACTTCAGCGTATAGTACAAGAGACAGACATAACTTGGTTTAACCTGTCCTTACCTAACATATCCAAACGTGGTGTAACCAAGCGTGACGCGACGAGTCCAATATTTCTGGCCTCCGAAGAGCGAAACAGAGTCTATTAGAGCACGTTAGAGCGCAGATATCCCCTGGACTGCTGTGAGTAGCAGACAAGCAGTAGATACCCCAGCATAACTTGACATAATCTAACCTAACCAATCGTAACGTAGCCCAAACTTACGTGTCCCGAACGCTATTGCTCGCCTCCCCAGAGACGAGCAGAGTATGGTAGAGCAATGCAGAGCGCTGTAATACACCGACTTGCATTTTATAGCACAAGAGTCAAAGAAATCCTAACCGAGCCTTCATAACCTGACATAACGTGACGTAACATAACTTAACGAAGCGTGCCACTACCACTATTGCTCGCCTCCAGCGAGTCGAGCTGAGTATAGTAGGGACATGTTGAGCGCAGAGATCAACAGAATAGCAGCTTTTGCCACGGGAGACGCGGATGCCCAAACCAAACCTGGCATAGGCTAACCAAACCAAACGAAGCATAACTCAGCCCAACGTGCCGCGACCTCTATTGCTGGCCTCCACAGAGACAGGCAGAACTCATTAGTGGAGAGTAGAACGCACAAGTCCATGTAATCGCTGTGTACATCAGGAAAGTCGTAGCTACCTGAACCTAACCCAAACCAACAGAACATAACAGAATTTAGCCTAAGACATCCTAGAGTGCCGAGAACGATACTGCTGCTCTCCCCAGAGACAAGGAAGACCTACTAGAACACAGTAGAGCGAAGAAATCCACCGAATAGCAGGGTGCAGCACAAACGTCAAAGCCACACTAACCAAACGTAACCTAATCTAACCTAACCAAGCGTAATTTAACCCAACCTATCGTGCCACGTCCGCTATTGCTGGCCTCTCCAGGGTCGAGCGGAGTATTGTAGTGCAATGCAGAGCGCTGAAATCAACCGAAGTGCGGTGTAAAGCGCAAAAGACAATGCTAAACCACTCTCCCATGGTAAAACGTAACATAGGCGGGCGTAACGTATCCCAACTTGATGTGCCACAACCGCAACTGCTGGCCTCCCCACAGGCAAGCAGAGGCTTGTAGAGCAATGTAGAACGCTGAAATCTTCCGAATAACATTGTATAGCACCAAAGTCAGTGCTGCCATAACAAAGTCTAACCTAACCTGTCCAAGCCAAAGTTGATCTAACATAACCCAACGTGCCGGAACCACTATTTCTGTCCTCCCCAGATTCAAGCAGAGCATATTCGAGCACACTAGGGATCAGAAATCCACCGATAATCTGTGCACAGCACAAAAGTAAAAGCTATCCTGAACAACTTAGACCAACCAAACCTAATCAAACGCAACATATCTCACATTAACGTGCAGTGACCACCACTGCTAGCCTTCTCAACGCCATGCTGAACACACTGGGACTCTGTTGTGCACTGAGATCTACCGAATATCAATGTGTAGCGCAATAATCAAACCTACCACCTCCTAACCTAGCCAATTGTAACATTACCATACGCAACTTAACACAAACTGAGGTGCCGCAGCCAGGATTGCAGGCCTCCACAGAGCCAAGCAGAACATATTAGTGGCCAGCAGAACTCAGAAATCCATAGAATCGCAGTGCGTATCTGAGCAGCCTAAGCTACCCAAGCCTAGCCCAAACAAACAGAGCATAACTAATCACAGCATAGCACAAAGTTACTTGCCGCGTCCGCTATTGCTGTACTCGCCAGGCACATGCAGGATACAGTAGGGCATAGTAGAGCGTAGAAGTTCACCGTGCATCGGTGTATACCGCCAAAGTCAAATCGATCCGTACCTAACACAAACTAACTTAACGCAACCATACGTAGCCCAACACAACCTAACGGGACGGGACCACTATTACTGGCCTCACCATAGGAGAGCAGAGTATAGTAGAGCAACGTACAACGTAGGAATCCACCGCATGGCAGTGTGTAGCGCAAAAGGCGAAAATAATCTATCCTATCGTATCCAAACGTAATATAACCGTACGCATCATAAATTAACCTAACGTGCCGAGACCACCATTGCTGGCCAACCCAGGGACAGGTAGAATATACGGGAGCACAGTGGAGCGTAGGAGGACACCAAATAGCAGTGTATATCACAGAAGTCATAGAAACCCTAACCAAACCTGGCCTTGCGTAGACAAACATAACGTGGGATGGCTGAACCTAACGTGCCGAATCCACTATTGCTGGCTTGCGCAGAGATAAGCACATGCTAGTAGAGCAACGCAGAGCGCAGATATCGACCGAATAGCAGCATACAGCGCAAAAGTCACAGCTACACTAACCAAACCTAGCCTAACCAAGTCTAGCCAAACGTAACCTAACACAACCTAACTTGACGAGACCGCTATTGCTGGCCTTCCCAGAGCCAAGCGGAACACATCAAAGCAAAGTGGAGGGCAGAAATCAACCGTATGGTACGAAAGTCGAAGCTATCCTATGCCAACCGGGCCAATGCTAGCGTAACCTGACTTAACATAACCCAGACTAACGAGCCGAGACCACCATTGCTGCCCTCGCCAGAGCCGAGTAGAACACATTAGAGGGGAGTAGAGAGGATATATCAACCGAATAGCATTGTATAGTACAATAGTCAATGCTACCACCCCCTGACCTAGCCAGCCGAAGTATGATCAAGCGCAAACTAACAAAACCTGACGAGCCGCGACAACGTTTGCTCCCCTCCACAGAGCCAAGCAGAATACATTAGTGGATAGTGGAGCTCAGAAATCCATCGAATCGTAGTGTATGTCAGAAAAGCCTAAGCTACCCAAGCCTACCCCAAACTAGCGGTGCCTAACCAAACATAGCGTAGCTCAAGGTACCGTGCCGCGACCACTACTGCTGGACTACCAATGGCCAAGCAGGGTATAATAGATCATATTAGAGCGCAGAAATCCACCGAATATCACTATGCACCACCCTATCCGAACCTAACCCTAACTAACATAGCGCAACCACACGTAGCATAGCACAAACTAACGTGCCGGTACTAACATTACTGGCATTCCCAGAGCGACGCAGAAAATATAAGAGCGCTGTAGGTAGCAGAAGTCCACCTAATATCATACTGTGGCACTAGAGTGGACGTTATGCTATCCTAACATAACAAAGCGTAACATAACCGAACGTAACCGATCTCAAACTAACATGACGCGACCACTATTGCTGGCCTCCCTAGGGCCAAGCAGAGCACATTACTGGAGAGGAGAACGCTGAAACTCATACAATCGCTGTCTACATCAGGAAAGTCATATCTGCCCAAGCCTAACCCAAACCGACAGAACAAAGCCAAACAGAGCCTGTCTTAACCAAACGTGCTGGGACCGCTATTGCTGCCCCCCCCCCCCTGCCAGGCAGGACATACTAGAGAGTAGTATTTCGCAGAAATCCACCGAAGAGCTGTGTACAGCACAGAAGTAGAAGCTATCCTAACGAAACGTAACCTAACTCAACCTATCCGAACGTAACTTGACTCAGCGTATCGTGACGAGGACACCATTGCTTGCCTTTCCTGAACCAAGCTGAAAGTATTAGAACACCGTCGGGCGCAGACATCCACTTATCAGCAGACTATAGCACTAAAGTCAAAGATGCCATCTCCTAGCCTAACCATTCGTAACATAACCAAACGTAACCGAACTCAACCTAACGTGACGCGACCACAACTGCTGTCCTCCCCAGAGCCAAGCAGAGCACATTAGTGGAGAGTAGAACGCAGAAATCCATAAA
>NW_016959843.1:0-542 GCF_001483705.2 Eufriesea mexicana
GAAATACATAGAATCGCGGTGCACAGCAGCAAAGGCGTAGCTATCCAAACCTAACCGCTGCTATCGTAGCAAAACCAAACGTAGCATATCGCAACCTATCTTGGGGAGGCTATTATTTCTCGCCTCCCCAGAGCCAAGCAGAATAAACTACAGCACAGCAGAGCGCAGAAATCCACGGCATTGCAATATAGTCCACAGAAGCCGAAGATACCCTAACCCAACCTCCCTAACCTATCCAGCCTGCATATAACACAACCCAAACTCAAGTGCCGAGACCTATCTTACTGGCCACCACAGAGCCTAGCAGAGAGCAGTAGAGCACAGTAGGTAACAGAAGTCCAACGAACAACAGTGTACAGCACGAAAGTCGAAGCTATCCAAACCAAATATAGCCTAACATGACCTAACCAATCGTAACATAACTCATCCTAACGTGCCAGGAAAACTATTGGTCGCCTCCCCAGAGTCGAGCGGAGTATAGTGGATGAATGTAGAGCTCTGAAACCCAACGAGTAGCGGTGTGGAGAACAAAAGTCAAAGAA
>NW_016959844.1:0-584 GCF_001483705.2 Eufriesea mexicana
ATATTAGAAGACAGTAGAGCCTGGAAATACGCGGATAGCACTGTATAGCACAAATGTCCGGACTATCATATCCTAGCCTCTCCAAACGTAACATACGCGAACGTAGCATAGCTCAAACTAACGTGACGAGACCACTATAGCTGGCCACCCCAGAGAAAAGCAGAGCATACTAGAGCACATTGGAGCGCAGAAGTCCACCTTATAGCAGTGTATAGCACAAAAGTGAAAGCTACACAACCCTAATATATCCAACCCTAACAGAACCAATCGTAACATAGCTGAACATAACGTGCCACGGCCTCTATTTCTGGCCTCCCCAGGGACAAGCAGAATGTAGTAGATGGCAGTCTAGCGCAGGAATCGACCGAAAAACTGTGTATAACGCGAAAGTGAACGCTAACCTTACCGAAATCAACCCAACCTAAACAAGCTGAACGTAACCTAACACAACTTGAAGTCCCGAAGCCAATATTGCTGGCATTCCCAGGGCTGACCATAATATAGTAGAGCACAGTACAGCGCGAGAATACTCCGATTAGCAGTGTCCAGTACGAAAGTCTAAGTTAACTTGGCCGGGCTTAACC
>NW_016959845.1:0-377 GCF_001483705.2 Eufriesea mexicana
AATAGCGGTGTATAGCATAAGAGACAAGGCCACCCCATCATAAGCTAACCAATCGCAGCACAACCGAACGATATCCACCTGAAACTAACGTGCCGAGAACATTGTTCCTGGCCTTCCCAGAGCCAAGCAGAACATACTAGAGCGCAGTAGAATGCAGAAAGCCACCAAGTGGCAGTGTATAGCACAAAAGTCAGAGATATCCCAAAATAACATTACTCAATCCAACCTAACCAAACTTGGAATAACTAAACCTAGCGGTCTGAGACCTCTACTGCAGGGCACTCTAGGGCCCAGCAGAGCATAGTAGAGCAACCAGGAGCGCAGAAATCCACCGAATTGCATTGTATAGCACTAAAGTCAAAGTTATCCTATCCTAA
>NW_016959846.1:0-361 GCF_001483705.2 Eufriesea mexicana
ATAGCTATTTCAAAGATGCAACATTTTCCCGCTACAAAAATACCTAGCACATCCGGCTGCAGCGAACTTCCAGTTGGCGGCAGCGGGCATAACAGTAACATCGTGCAATATTCTCCCGCGTCAAAATAAAACATTAAATCTCAGAACGTTTCGTGAAGTAGTGATATCGCTGATTGACGTCATAATTACTTTATGAAGATCAGGATTACTAACTGTGAACATATCTACGGTGGTAATATACTACATGTGAAAAAAAGTTATGTTACATAGTGTGAATCGTATAACGATACACGTGGGCAATAAAGTGGCGTGAGTGCCGTATCCTATGATACTACCGCATTGTCCGTTATTATCGGCTATA
>NW_016959847.1:0-247 GCF_001483705.2 Eufriesea mexicana
AGTGAACAGTACAAAAGCCATAGAAATCATTACCTAACCTGTCTTAACATAACCTAGCCAGACACAGCATAGCCCAAAATTGTGTACCGCGACCATTGCTCCTAGCATCCCCAGAGCAAAGCAGGCAGTAGTAGAGCACAGTGGATCATCAAAATCCTCCGAAAAGCAGTGTAAAGCACGAAAATCAAAGTAGCATATCCTAACATAGCCAAACGCGACATAACCAAACGTAGCATAACTCAAACTA
>NW_016959848.1:0-998 GCF_001483705.2 Eufriesea mexicana
TATAACAGGTTATACCTTGGTGAATATATCGCCTAACGCCTTCAATCCAATGGCAAGCACAGGTTTCAACATGCCAGAGAATAGGTCTATTCAAAATCTATAATCCGATGTAGCTTGGAGAATAGGTCGCCTAACGCCATTAACCAGTGGCAATTACAGCAATCTACTTGCCAGAGAATAGGTCTATTCAAAATCTATAACGTGTTATAGCTTGGTGAATAGATCGACATAACGCCTTCAATCCAATGGCAAGTACACCCATCTACTTGCCAGAGAATTGGTCTATTCAAGATCTATAATCTGTTTTAGCTTGGTGAATAGATCGCTTAACGCCTTCAATCCAATGACAAGTGCAGACATCTACATGACAGAAAATAGGTCTATGCAAAATATATAACCTGTTATAGCTTGGTGAATAGATCGCCCAACGCCCTCAACCCAATGGGAAGTACAGCCATTTTCTTGCCAAAGAATAAGTCTATTCAAAATATATAAACTGGCATAGCTTGGTGATTATGTAACCTAACGACTTCAATGCAATGGAAAGTACAGCCATCTACTTGCCAGAGAATAGGCCTATTCAAAATCTATATCCTGTTGCAGCTTGGTGAATGGATCGCCTAACGCCTTCAATGGAATTGCAAGAACAGCCATCCACTTGCCAGAGAATAGGTCTATTCAAAATCTATAACCTGTTATAGCTTGGTGAATAGATCGCCTAACGCCTTCAATCCAATGGCAAGTACAGCAACCTAGTCGCGAGAGAATAGGTCTATTCAAAATCTATAACCTGTTATAGCTTGGTGAATAGATCGTCTAACGCCTTCAATCAAATGGCAAGTACAGCCATCTACCTGCCACAGAATAAGTCTATCCAAAATCTATAAGCTGTAGTAGCTTGGTGATTAGATCGCATAACGCCTTGAATCCAATGTCAAGTACATCTATCTTCTTGCCAGAGAATGGGTCTATTCAATATATATAATCTGCTATAGCTT
>NW_016959849.1:0-2350 GCF_001483705.2 Eufriesea mexicana
CGGATGGATGGATGTATGGAGTGATGTATGTACGGATGGATGGATGTCTAGATGGATGGATTTATGGATGTATGGTTGTATATATGTGTGGTTGAATGTATGTATGGATGTACGAATGTATGGATGTACGGATGAATGGATGAACGGATGTATATATGTTTGGATGTATGTATGTATGTATGTCTGGTTGTGTGGATGGATGGATGGATGGATGGATGTATGTGCATTTGGCAGGGTATATGGGTGGAAGGATGTATTGATGTACAGATGTATGTATGCATGAATGCATGCTTGTATGGATGTATGTAGGGATATATTTATGGATGTATGTGTGGATGTATGGATGGATGTGTGGAAGGATGTGTGTTTGGATGCGTGGGTGTATGGGTGGATGTATGGGTGGATGGCAGGATATATGGCTGGATGGATGTATTGATGTACAGATGTATGGGTGCATGAGTTAAAGGATGTATGGATGTATGTTTGGATGTTTGTTTGGATGTCTGTATGGATGTATGCATGGATGTATGTATGGAAGTATGTACGGATGTATGCATGGAAGTAAGTATGGTTGTACGTATGGAAGTATCTTTTGATGTTTGCAAGGATGTATATATAGATGGATGGGTTAGTGGATGGACGTATGTGTGGGTGGATGTATGGATCGATGGATGTATGGACGGGTTGAAGGATGGATGGATGGATGTATGGAACGATAGATGTATGTTTGTATGGATGTGCGGGTGGATGAATGGATGGGTGGGTGAACTGAAGAGCGGGTGAACGGATGAGTGGAAGAACGGATGCATGGATGGATGGAACGGCGTATGAATGAATGCATGTATGGATGGATGTATGGGTGTATGTACGGATGTATGTATGGATATATCTATTGATGTAAGTATGGATGTGTATATGGGTGTTTCTGTGGATGTATGGATGGATGTATGTATGGATGTGCGTATGGGTGTATGTATGGATGTATGTATGGTGGCATGGATGTATGTATGGGTGGATCGTTGTAGGGTTGGACGGATTTATGGATGTATCGATGAGTGCATGTATCGTTGTATAGATGTACGAATATATGGATGTACGGATGTGTGGCTGTATGGATGTATATACGTATGGATCTATGGATGGATGGATGTATGTATTGATGTATGTATGTATGTATGGATGGATGGATATATCGATGGAAGAATGTACGGGTTGATGGATTTATGGATATATGTATGTGTGGATATGTGGATGCATGGATGGATGGTTGTGTGAACGGATGCATGAATGGATGAATGGGTGTATGGATGGATGGATGTATGGTTGTATGGATGAATGGCTGTATGGGTGAATGGATGTTTTGGACGGATGGATGTATGGATGGATAGATGTATGGATCAATGTATGTATGGATGGGTGCTAGTATGTATGGATGGATGTATGGTTCGATGGATGTATGAATGGGTGGATGTATGGATGGATGGATGTACGGAATGATGTATGTACGGATGGATGAATGTATAGATGGATGGCTTTATGGACGTATGGATGTATTGTTGTATGGTTGTATGTATGTATGGATGTATGACATGTATGGATGTATGGATGAATTGATGTATTTATGTATGTATGTACGAATGTATGGATGTACGGATGTATGGATGTATGGATGTATGAATGTATGAACGTGTGTATGGTTGGATGTATGGATGGATGGATGTATGGATGGATGGATGTATGGGTAAATGTATGGATGTATGTATGGCTGCATGTGTGGTTGGGTGGATGTATCGATGGACGGATTTATGGATGTGCGGATGTATGAATGTATGGATGGATGGACGTGTGGATGGATAAATGAATGTATCGATGGATGTATGGATGGGTACTTGTATTGATGGATGGATGTATGGTTCGATGGATGTATGGATGGGTGTATCTACGGATGGATGGATGTATGGAAAGATGGATTTTTGGATGGATGTATGAATGGATGAATAGTTGTATGGATGGTTGGTTGTATGGATGGATTGTGGTGTGGATGCACGGATGTAAATGTGTGCATGGATGAATGTGCGGACGGATGAACGTATGGATGCATGAGTGTATGAATGTATGGATGTATGTATGAGTGTATGTATGGCTGCATGACTGTATGAATGTATGGATGTGTGTATGGATGTTTGTGTGGATGTATGTATTGATGTATGGATGAACGTATGGATGGATGGGCACATCGGATGGTGGATGTATGGATGGATATATGTATGGGTGGATTGAGGCGTGGATAGACGGATGTACGGATGTATGGATGTACGGATGTATATTTGTGTGGATGTATGGATGTATG
>NW_016959850.1:0-662 GCF_001483705.2 Eufriesea mexicana
AATAAACTGAAAATCAGTGCACAGCACAAAAGTCGAGGATATCCTAACTTAACATGGCCCAGCATAACCTAACCGAACGTAGCATAACCCAACATGACGTGCCGCGACCACTGCTTCCGGCATCCCCAGAGCCAATCAGAATATGGTAGAGCACAGTAGGTCACAGAAATCCACAGAAAAACGGCGTGGCACGAAAAGTAGGGCTATCCTAACCGAACCTAACCTAACCGAACCTAACCTAACCTGCCATAACCAAAAGTAACATAACTCAACCTAACGTGCCACGACCACTATCGCTCGCAACCCCAGAGTCGGGCAGAGTATTGTAGAGGAATATATACCACTGAAATCCGCCCAATAACAATGTACAGCACAAGAGTTGAAGTTACACTAACCTAAACAGGCACAACCTAATATAAAGAAACGTAGCATATCTCAACATAGCGTGCCGCGACCACTACTTCTGGCCTCCGCAGTGTCTAGCCGAAGATACTTGAGGACAGTACAGCACTGAAATCCACAGGATCGCAGCGTACCGAACAACAAACGTAGCTGTCCGAAACAAACCCAGGTCAACGTAACCTAACCAACGGTCGCCAAACAAAACCGTAGGGCCAGGAACAACATTTCTGGGATTCTGAGGGCCAAGCAGAATAATAGTA
>NW_016959851.1:0-210 GCF_001483705.2 Eufriesea mexicana
GGAAGTTGGCTCACCACGCTATTAGTCGAAAATGTCAATAAAATTGAATTTTCCAGCCAGATTTTGCTGCATTGCAATGGATATAGCACTCCGAACGGATCTTTCCTGCTTACCTATGCAAGGAAGATATCTCACCACGAAATTAGTCGAAAATGTCAATAAAATTGAATTTTCCAGGAAGATTCTATTGCATTGCAATGTCTATATCAC
>NW_016959851.1:505-768 GCF_001483705.2 Eufriesea mexicana
AAAGTTAACTCACCACGATATTAGCCGAAAATGCCAATAAAATTGAATTTTCCACCCAGATTCTATAGCATTGCAATGGTTATAGCCTGCCGATATAATCTTTCCTCCTTGTTCATGCAAGAAAGTTAGCTCACCAGGGTATCAGACGAAAACGACAATAAAATTGAATTTTCTGGCCAGATTCAACAGCATTGCAATGACTACAGGACGCTAAAATTATCTTTCCTCCATACTTATGCAAGGAAGCTAGCTCGCCACGATAT
>NW_016959852.1:0-741 GCF_001483705.2 Eufriesea mexicana
CCACAGGGATCGGAACTCGGGCCGTTCCCCGGGGACCACGCTTACGACGCCGTCTTGCGCACTGCCCTCCCACGCGACCTGATCCTCACGTGTTACGCGGACGACATGCTGGTCGTGGGAGCCGGGTCGAGGTGGGAGGAGGCCACGCTCCGCGCGGAAGGCGGCGTGGCCCTCATCGCGAATTGCATCCAGCAGCTGGGGCTGAGTGTAACCCCGAGAAGACCGAGGCAATGTGGTTCTGCCTTCAGCACCGCAGGGAGCCGCCCAAGTCACTGATCCGCGTGGGCAACGTCGTAGTCGATGTGCGGGACCGGAAGAAATATTTCGGTCTCGTCCTCGATAGCCACTCGAGGTTCGACGAGCACCTTCACCCGCTGGAACCACGCCTGGAAAGTATGGTGGTGGCGCTTTGCCGGCTGCTACCCAACCTGGGTGGGCCAGACGGGTGGCTGCGTCGACTCTACACGCGAGTATCGGTCGCACTTTACGGGGCTCCGATCTGAGTGAACGACCTGGTCGCTAGTCCGCACATTATGGCGTTTTCCGGCGATTCGCTCGCAGGATGGCGATCAGGGTCGTGCGCCGTTACCGCACGATATCCCACGAGGCGGCTATAGTCCTGGAGGGTGTTCTGCCGTTCGAACTGCAAGCGGAGGGGGAGGCCCGTATCTACGGACGGACTTCTACGGGGGCGCAGCGGCAGCCGGCACACATTCCGCCTGACACAGGTGCTAACCGGGC
>NW_016959853.1:0-245 GCF_001483705.2 Eufriesea mexicana
TAAAGCACAGTAGAGCGCAGAAATCCACCGCATTGCAGTGTGTGGCCATAAAGTCAAGGATACACAAACCGTACCTAAACTAACCTAACCTAACGAATCGTAGCACATCTTAACGTAAGGTGCATAGACCAATATTGTTGTCCTCCACAGAGACAAACAGAACATGCTAGAGCACGCAAGGAGGCAGGAATCCACCGAAATGCAGTGTATAGCTTAAAAGACAAAGCAATCCTATCCTTATACAT
>NW_016959854.1:0-228 GCF_001483705.2 Eufriesea mexicana
GCTATATAATCTGGTTGGAAAGTCAAATTTTACTAACATTTTTTCTAATACCATGGTGAGCGATCTTTCTTGCCTAAATAAGGAAGAAAGAAACTATTGGCGTCCTATTGCCATTGCAATGCTATAGAATCTGGCTGGAAAATCCAATTTTGTTAACATTCTCTACCAATATCGTGGTGAGCTATCTTTCATGCATAAATAAGGTGGAAAAATTCCGTTGGCGTGCTA
>NW_016959855.1:0-1187 GCF_001483705.2 Eufriesea mexicana
AGCATTTCAATGGCTATAGCACGCCAGTAGGATATTTCTTCCTCATTTATGCAAGAAAGTTAGCTCACCCCGATATTAGTCGAAAATGTCAATAAAGTTGAGTTTTCCAGCCAGATTCTACAGGATTGCAGTGACTATAGTACGCCAGTAGAACCTCTCCTCCTTCTATATGCAAGAAAGTCAGATCACCGCGATAGTAGTCGATAATGTCAATAAAATTGAATTTTCCAGGCAGATTCTATAGCAATACCATGGCTATAGCACGCCAATAGTATATTTCACCCTTATTTATGCAAGAAAGTTAGTTCACCAAGATATCAGTCGAAAATGCATATAAAAATGAATTCTCCAACCTGATTCTATGGCATTGCAATGGCTATAGCACGCCAATAGTATCTTTTCTCATTATTTACGCGGGAAAGGTAGCTCACCGCGATATCGGTCGAAAATGCCCATAAAGTCGTGTTTTACAGTCAGATTCTGCAGCATTGTAATGGATATATCGTGCCAATAAAATATTTCATCCTTATTTATGCAAGAAAGTTAGCTCAAACCGTTATTAGTCGGAAATGTCAGTAAAATTGAATTTTCCAGCCAGATTCAATAGCATCGCAATGACTATAGCGCGTCAGTAGAATCCTTCCCCCTTATATATCCAAGAAAGTTAGGTCACCCCAATATTAGCCGAATATGTCAATAAAATTCAATTTTGCAGCCAGATTCTATACAATTGCAATGGCTATAGCACGCCAATAGCATATTTCTCCCTTTTTTATGCAAGAAAGTTTGCTTACAACGATATCAGTCGAAAATGTCCATAACATCGAGTTTTCCAGACGGATTCTGTAGCATTGCAGTGGATATATCGCGCCAATTGGATATTTCTTCCTCATTTATGCAAGAAAGATAGCTCACCACGATATTAGTCGAAAATGTCAATAAACATGAATTTTCGAGCCAGATTCTATAGGATTGCAGTGACTATAGTACGCCAGTAGAACCTTTCCTCCTTCTATATGCAAGAAAGTTAGGTCACCACGAAGTTATGTCACCACAGTATTAGCCGAAAATGTCAATAAAATTGAATTTTGCAGCCAAGTTCTATAACACAGCAATGGCTATTGCACGCCAATAGTATATTTCACCCTTATTCATGCAAGAAACATTGTTCACCAGGATATCAGACG
>NW_016959856.1:0-599 GCF_001483705.2 Eufriesea mexicana
CCTACGAGCCGAGACCTCTATTGCCGTCCTCACCAGAACCAAGCAGAAGGCGTTGGAGCAGAATAGAGAGCAGATATCCACCGAAAAGCAGCGAGTAGCACAAAAGTCATGGCTATCATATCCTAACCTAGCCAAACGTTACTTGAACGTGCGTAACCTTATACAACCCAACGCGCCGAGACCACTATTGCTGGCCTCCCCAAAGCCAATCAGCGGATATGAGAACGTAGTAGAGCGCAGAATTTCGCGGATACCAGTGTATAGCATAAAGGTCAAAACTATCAAAACCTAACCTCCCCAAATGTAACATAACCGAACGTAGCATAAATCAAACAAACGTGCCGAGACCACCATTGCTGGCCTCCCCAAAGCCAAGTGGAATACACTGGAGCACAGCAGCGCGCAGATATCAACCGCATTATAGTGCATATCACAAAAGTCAAACATACTAGGGCCCAACCTGACCTTACCTAACCAAACCAAACTTAGTGTAACTCAACATAACGTGACAAGACCAATATTGCTGGCATCCCCAGGGCCAAGCAGAGCACATTAGATCACAATAGATCGCAGAAACCCACCGCATTGCAATGAATCGA
>NW_016959857.1:0-362 GCF_001483705.2 Eufriesea mexicana
GCTATAGAATCTGGCTAGTAAATTCAATTTTATTGACATTTTCTACTAACATCGTGGTCAGCTGACCTTCTTGTATAAATATGGACGAAATATTCTATTGGCGTGTTACAGCCATAGCAAAGGTATAGAATCTGGCTGGAAAACACGATTTTATGGATCTTTTGTACTAATATCGTGGTGAGCTACCTTTCCTGCATTAATAATGGGGAAAGATTCTATTGGTGTGCTGTAGCCATTGCAATGCTACCCAATACGGCTGGAAAATTCAATTTTAATGACATTTTCGACTTATACCCTGCAGACATAGCTTTCATAGTAAATAAGGATGACAGATACTATTGGCGTGATATAGCCATTGCAAT
>NW_016959858.1:0-877 GCF_001483705.2 Eufriesea mexicana
TACTACATGTGAAAAAAAGTGATGTTACATAGTGTAAATCGTATAGCGATACGTGTGGGAAATAAAGTGGCATGAGTGCGAGATCCTATAATACTATCGTTACTATCGGCTGTAGAAGATTCTAGAATTCAACAGTTCGTTGGAATATTTGATCAACATTACTCTGTATAGGCAGCTTTTTAATAGTTTGTTCAATTTTTATTCGAACTTGACGTTCCGTTGCAACATAGTTATGTATTATCTCTTTTACATTGTAAATTTTAATTGTGGATTAGAATATTTCGTTACTACTGCATAGAATAGGCAGTTCTTCAACAAAGCCAGTAGGGCAATTATATTATGATTGAAGGTGCATATATGAAACAAAGTAACGGAAAAGCAAGTGCCTGTGAAATCGTTCTACAAAGTATACTTTATTCGTCTATATTTCTGAAATTACGCTTTTCGGTTAGATTTTTTCGGCATAACAGCGTAGAGTAATTTTTCCATTAACGAAATCGAATATTTTTTTTCGGTTCCGAGCATGCGTTCTCGAGAAATAGTGCTGAAGGTGTCATTGGCTCTCAGATCATGCGACGCAATTTACTTTTTTGGCTTCTATCTTTTGAATTAGGCTTTTTGAACCGGATTTTTTCACCGAATCGCGTAGAGTGATTTATTCCTTAACGGGATTCGATATTTTTTTTCGGTTTCGAGCGTGCGTTTTTCTAAAATAGTGCCGAATGTGTCAGTGGCTGTCAGATCGTACGACGCAATTTACTTTTTGGTTTCTATCTTTTGAATTAGGCTTTTTGAACCGGATTTTTTCACCGAATCGCGTAGAGTGATTTATTCCTTAACGGGATTCGATATTTTTTTTCGGTTTCGAGCGTGCGAT
>NW_016959859.1:0-1099 GCF_001483705.2 Eufriesea mexicana
TTTTGCCATCCACTGAGCTCTAATATGTCGTGCTTGACTCTGGAGTGGCCAGTAATGGTGGCCCCGGCACATTAGTTAGAGTTTGGTTTCGTTTCGTTGGGTTAGGTTAGGAGGCTCGGTTGACATTTCTTTGACGTTTGGGCCGCACACTGCAATTCGCTCGATCTCGTCGCTCTACATTGGTCTATAATCTACATTGGTCTATTATACTCTTTGGGCATTCGTTGAGTTACGCTGTGTTTGCTTATGGTATGTTAGGTCAGATTAGGTCCGGATGTTTTCGACTTTTATGCTCTTCACAGCAATGCGGTGGATTCCTGCGCCCTCCTGTGCTCTAGCACATTCAGCTTGACTCTGCGGAGGCCAGAAATCGCGACCTCGTTATGTTAGGTAGGGTTATGTTGCGCTTGGTTATATTACGTTTGGCTATGCCAGGAGAGGCCACTTTGACTTTTGTACTGTACACTGCTTTTCGGCGGATTTCCCCGCCCTAATTTGCGTTAATATGCTCTGCTTGGTTCTGCGAATGCTGCCAGTGGCAATCGGGGCACGTCATGATGGGTTAGACTACCTTCGGTTAGGTTAGGCTAGGTCAGGTTAGGTTATGATATCTTTGACCCTTATGCTGTACATTGCAATGCATTGGGTGTCTGCTCTCTACCGTGCTCTGGTATATTCTGCTTGGCTCTGCGGGCGCCAGCAACATTGGCCTCGTCACGTTACGTTCAGTTACACAACGTTCGGTTTGGTTAGGTTAGGTCAGCTTAGGATAGTCTGTCTTCCACATTTGTGCATGCACTGCAATGCGGTGGATTTCTGCTCTCTGCTGTGCTCTAGTATATTCTGCTTGGCTCTGGGGAGGCCAGCGGCAGTGGCCTCGGCACGTTAGGTTGAGTTATGCTACGTTTTGGTATATAAGGTTAGCTACGTTAGGACAGGATAGCCTTCACCCTTGTGCTGAAGACGGCAATTCGGTTGATTTCAGAGTTCAGCTATGCTCTAATATGTTCTGCTCGGCTCTGGGGTGGCCAGCAACTTTGGTATCTTCACGTTATATTGCGATATGCTACGTTGTGTTATGAAATGTTTGTATTGGTTG
>NW_016959860.1:0-252 GCF_001483705.2 Eufriesea mexicana
TGTATGTATTGATAGATGTGTGGATCGATGGATGCATGGATGGGTGCTTGTATGGATGGATTGATGTATGGTTCGATGTACGTATGGATGGGTGGATGTATGTATGGATGGATGTATGGATGGATTGAGGAATGGATGGACGGATGTACGGATGTATGGATGCATGTATGTGTATATGTATGGATGTACGGATGTATGGATGTATGTGTGTATGGGTGAATGGATGTTTGGATGGATGTATGTTTGGATGTT
>NW_016959861.1:0-734 GCF_001483705.2 Eufriesea mexicana
GCCAGAAATGGAGGTCTCGGCACAGGAGTGTGGGATAGGTTACGTTTGGTTAGGTTAGCCTAGGTCAAGTGAGGTATGTATATCTTTGACTTCTGTGCTTTGCACTGCAACCCGGCGGATTTCTGCGCTCCACTGTGCCCCAATATTCTCCGCTTGTGTCCGGGAAGGCCAGAAACGGTCATCTCGTCATGCCCGGTTGAGATACGTTACGTTTGGTTAGGTTAGATTCTGTTTGCTTCGCTTCGACTTTCGTACTTTACACCCACATTCGGAATATTTCTGCGCCCTAATGTGCTTTATAATATTCTGCTTAGCCCTTGAGATGGCGGCAATAGTGTTCGCGGCACGCAATTTTAGGTTAGGCTACGTTAGGCTATGTTATGTTAGTTTGGGTTAGGTTTGGATATCTTTGACTTTTCTGCTTTACACTGGAAATGTATGGATTTCTGAGCACATCCCTCGTATAATATGATCTGAGCTCTGCCCTTGGTAGTTCCGCAACAGTGGTCTCGGCACGTCAGGTAGAGATTGCTCACGTTTGGCTACTTTAGGTTTGGTTAGATTAGGATAGGATAGCTTTGAAGCTTGTGCCATACACTTCTTTTCGGTGGATTTCTGCTCCCTACTGTGCTCTAATATCTTCTGCTTGACTCTGGGTGGAAAACAATAGTCGTCTCGGCACGTTACGTGGAGATAAGTTACGTTTGGCTAGGTGCTGTTACGATAGCTTCTTC
>NW_016959862.1:0-958 GCF_001483705.2 Eufriesea mexicana
AGTGACCTATCATTTTGCATATAAAAGGTGCAATGATACTGCTGGCGTGCTATAGTCATTGCGGTGCTATAGGGTCTGGCAGGAAAATTCGATTTTATTGACATTTTCGACTAATATCGCGGTGAGCTTACCCTCCTGCATAGATAAGGAGGAAATATCCTTTTGGCGCGCAGTAGCCATAGCAAAGGTATGGAATCGGGCTGGAAAACTTGATTTTATGAACACTTTCGACTAATATCGAGGTGACCTACATTTCCCGCATAAATAACGAGGAAAGGCTCTATTGGCGTGCTATAGTCATTGCGATGCCATAGAATCTGGCTGGAAAATACATTTTTATTGACATTTTCGACTAATATCGTGTTGTACTAGCTTTCTTGCATAAAGAAGTATGAAATATCATTTTGGCGCGCAATATCCTTTGCTGTGCTATTGAATCCGGCTGTAAAATACAATTTTATTCACATTTGCGACTTATTTCGCGTTGAGCTAACTTTCATGTATAAATATGCACGAAAGATCCTATTGGCGAGCTTTAGCCATAGCAAAGTTATATAATCTGGCTGGAAATCTCGAATTTATGGACATTTTCGACTAATATCGTGGTAAGAGACCTTTCCCGCATAAATAATGAGGAAAGATCCTACTGGCGTGCTATAATCATTGCGATGCTATAGAATCTGGATGGAAAATTCGATTTTATTTACGTTTTCGACTAATATCGTGGTGGGATAACTTTCTTGAGAAATAGGGAGGAAAGACCATAATGGCGTGCTATAGCCATTGCAATCATATAGAATCTGGCTGAAAAATTCTATTTTATGGACGTTTTCGACTAATATCGTGGTGGGATAACTTTCTTGTGAAATAGGGAGGAAAGATTCTATTGGCGTGATATAGCAATTGCAATGCTCCAGAATCTGGCTGGAAACTTCATTTTTATTGACATTTTCGTATA
>NW_016959863.1:0-266 GCF_001483705.2 Eufriesea mexicana
CGTGCTATAGCCATTGCAGTGATACTGAATGTGTTTGGAAAATGCAATTTTATTGACATTTTCAACTAATATCGTGGTGAACTATCTTCATTGCATAAATAAGGAGCAAAGATCCAATTGGCGTGTTATAGCCACCGCAATGATATAGAATATGGCTGGAAAGTTCATTTTTATCGACATTTTCGACTAATATCGTGGTGAGATAACTTTCTTGCATAAACGAGGAGGAAAGGTTTTATTCGCGAGCTGTAGCCATTGCAATGCTA
>NW_016959864.1:0-589 GCF_001483705.2 Eufriesea mexicana
TGTTCGTATGTACGGGTGTGTATAGATGTATGTGTGGATGTATGCATGTATGGATGTGTGTATTCATGGATGAACGAATGTATGGATGTACGAATGGATGGATGTACGGATGAATGGATGTATGGATGGATGAATGGATGTATGGACGTATGGATTTATGCATGGGTGGTTGTACGTATGTATAAATGTATGGATGTAAGAAGGTACGGATGTGTGCATGTATGGATGTCTGGATGTATGGATGGATGGATGTATGTATGGACGTATGGATTTATGCATGTATGTATGTATGGATGTACGAATGTATGGATGTACGAATGTATGGATGTACGAATGTATGGATGTACGGATGTAAGAATGTGAGGATGTAAGAATGTGAGGATGTATATCAGTATGGATGTATGGATGGATGGATGTATGATTGGATGGATGTATGGATGGATGCATGCATGGTTGTGTGTATGGGTGCATTTGTGGGTGTATCTATGGATGTATGTATGGATGAGTGCATGGGGCTATGCATGGATGTATGGATGTACGTATGGATGTATGAATGCATGGATGGATGGATTTATGGACGTATGGATGT
>NW_016959864.1:660-941 GCF_001483705.2 Eufriesea mexicana
TGGATTTGTGGATGTATGGATGTGTGGATGTATGGACGTATGGATGTATGGATGGATGGATGTATGTGTTGATCTATGTATGCATGTATGTATGGATGAATGGGTTGGTGGGTGGATGTATGGATGGATAGATGAATGGATGTATGGATGGATGGATTTATGTATGTGTGGATGTATGAATGTATGGATGGACGGATGTACGGAAGGATAGATGTATTGGAAGAAGGATGTATGGATGGATGTATGTATGGATGTATGGTTGTGTGGATGGATGGATGTAT
>NW_016959865.1:0-265 GCF_001483705.2 Eufriesea mexicana
CCTCACCAGACTTGACCCGACCTGACATGACCTGACATGTACTGACCTGACCTGACATGACCTCACTTGACCTGACCTGAGCTCACCTGACCTCACCTGACCTGAACTGGCCTTACCTGGCCTGACATGTCCTGATCATGCCTGACTGACCTGACCTGAGCTGACCTGACCTGACCTGACCTGACATGACATGACCTGACCCGACTTGACCTGACCTTTCCTGACCTGGCCTGACCTGAACTGTCCTGAACTGACATCATCAGAC
>NW_016959866.1:0-278 GCF_001483705.2 Eufriesea mexicana
GCATAAATAAGGATGAAATATTCCATTGGCGCGCTACATCCTTTGCAATGCAACAGAATCTGTATGGAAAACTCGATTTATTGTTCATTTTCGGTTGATATCTTAGTGAGCTACCTTTCTCGAATAAATAATGAGGAACGATACTCTTGGCGTGTTATAGCCATTTCGCTGCTCTAGAATCTGGCTGGAAAATACAGTTTTATAGACATTGTTCGCTAATATCGTGCCGACCTAACTTTCTTCCATATATAGGGAGGAAAGATTCAACTGGCTTACTA
>NW_016959867.1:0-1174 GCF_001483705.2 Eufriesea mexicana
AATAGACCTATTCTCTGGCAAGTAGAAGGCTGTACTTGCCATTGGATGGAAGGCGCTAGACGAAGCATTCACCAAGCTATAACAGACTCCAGACCTTCAATAGACCTATTCTCTGGCAAGGAGATGGCTGTACTTGCCATTGGATTGAAGGCGTTGGGCGACCTATTCACCACGCTATAACTGATTATACATTTTGAATAGACCAATTCTCTGGCAAGTAGATGGCTGTACTTGCCATTGGATGGAAGGCGCTAGACGAAGCATTCACCAAGCTATAACAGACTCCAGACCTTCAATAGACCTATTCTCTGGCGACTAGGTTGATGTACTTGCCATGGAATTGAAGGCGTAGGGCAACCTATTCTCCGAGCTATAACAGGTTATAGATTTTGAATAGGCGTATTCTCTGGCAAGTAGATGGCTGTACTTTTCTATGAATTGAAGGCGTTAGGCGATCTAATCGCCAAGCTGTGACAGCTTATAGATTTCGTATAGACTTATTCTCTGGCAAGTAGATGCCTGCAATTGCCATAGGATTGAAGGCGTTTATCGATCTATTCACCAAGCTATAACAGACTATTGGTATTGTGTAGACATATTCTCTGGCAAGTGGATGGCTGTACTGGCCATTGGATTCTAGGCGCTAGGCCATCTATTCACCAAGCTATAACAGGTTATAGATTTTGAATAAACCTATTCTCTGGCAAGTACGTGGCTGTACTTGGCATTTGATTGAAGGCGCTAGGCGACGAACTCACCAAGCTATAACAGACTAAAGACTTTCAATAGACCTATTCTCTGGCAAGAAGATGACTCTTCTTGCCATTGGATTGAAGGTGTTAGGCGATGTATTCTCCAAGCTACAACAGATTTTAGATTTTGAATAGGCCTATTCTCTGGCAAGTAGATGGCTGTACTTGCCATTGGATTGAAGGCGTTAGGCGATCTAATCGCCAAGCTGTGACAGCTTATAGATTTTGAATAGACTTATTCTCTGGCGAGCAGGTGCAAGGTGCTGCACTTGCAAGTGGATTGAAGGCGTTAAGCGATCTATTCACCAAGCTACAATAGACTATTGGTTTTGTGTAGACATAATCTCTGGCAAGTGGAAGGCTGTACTGGCCATTGGATTGAAGGCGTTAGGCGATCTATTCACCAAGCAATATCAGTTTAT
>NW_016959868.1:0-454 GCF_001483705.2 Eufriesea mexicana
AGAGATTCTAATGGCGTGCTATGGTCATCGCAGTGCTATAGAATCGACCTGGAAAATTCAATTATGTTGTCATTTCCGACCAATATCGTGGTGAGCAAACTTTCTTGCATAAACTCGGAAGAAAGATTCTATTGTCGAGCTATAGCCACTGCAATGCTATAGAATCTGAATGGAAAATTCAATTTTACTGACCTTTTCGACTAATATCGTGGTGAGCTATCCTTCTTGCATAAATAAGGACGAGAGATCCCTTTGGCATGCTGTAGCCATTGCAATGATGTTCAATGTGGTTGGAAAAACCAATTTTAATGACATTCTCGACTTACAGCATGGTGTGCTATCTTTTTTGCATGAATAGGGAGTAGAGATTCTATTGGCGTGCTATAGGCAACGCAATGCAATAGACTCGTCCTGGAAAATTCAATATTATTGTCATTTTCGACTAATATCGTGG
>NW_016959869.1:0-234 GCF_001483705.2 Eufriesea mexicana
GTCAAAAAAATTGAATTTCCCAGCCAAATTCAATATCATTGCAATGGCTACAGCACGCCTATAAAACCTTTCCTCCTTATTTATGCACGAAAGCTAGCTCTACACGATATTAGTCGTGAACGCCAATAAATTCGTATGTGCCTGCCATATTCTATAGCAATGCGATGGCTATAGCACGCCAATAGTATCACTCCTCCTTATTTATGAAAGAAAGTTAGCTCACCACGGTATTAG
>NW_016959869.1:272-584 GCF_001483705.2 Eufriesea mexicana
CAGACTGATTCTATAGCATAGCAATGGCTATAGCACCCCAATAGGATCTTTCCTACTTATATATGCAAGAGAGATAGCACATCACGATATTAGTCGAAAATGATAAAATTGAATTTTCCAACCAGATTCTACAGCATTGCAATGACTATAGCACGCCAAAAGTATCTCTCCCCCTTATTTATGAAAGAAACATAGCTCAGCCCGGTACTAGGCAAAAATGTCGATAGAACTGAATTTTCCAGCCTTGTTCTACAGCATTGCTATGGCTACAGCACGCCAAAAGTACCTTTCCTGCTTATTTGTGCACGAAAG
>NW_016959870.1:0-920 GCF_001483705.2 Eufriesea mexicana
CTACGCTTGGTTATGTTATTGTAGGTCTGGTTATGCTTGCATACCTACGGCTTTTGTGCTATTGACTGCAATGCGTTTTATTTGTGGTCACTACTGTGCTCCAGTACATTCTGCTTGTCTTTGTGGAGGCCAACAATAGCGCTCTCGTTACGATAGGTTGAGTGATGTTACGTTTGGTTGTATTGCGTTTGGCTAGGTTAGGTTAGGAGACATCGTCATTTGTGCTGTACACCACTTTTCGGCGGGCTTCTGCGATCTCGTGCGCTATAATATGCTCTGCTTGGCTTTGGGGTGGCCAGTCGAAGTTAGGTTGAGTTGGGTGAGGTTTGAATGTGTTAAGTTTGGTGGGGTTAGGAATGTATAGCCTAGACTCTTGTGCTATACCCTGCTTTCCGCAGATAACTGTCTCTGTAGTGTTCCAATATTTTCTGCTTAGCTCTGGCGAGGCCAGCAATAGCGGTCTCGGCACGTTAGGTCGGGTTATGATACGTTTCTTTGGGTTAAGTTATGTCAAGCTCGGTCTAGATATGCCTGCCTTTCGTGCTCTACACTGCTTTGCGGAAGATTTCTGCGCTCGGCAGTGCACTACTGTACTCTGCATGGTCCTGTTGAGGCCGCCAATTGTGGTCGCGGCGCGTTATGTTATATTAGGCTACGTTACATTTGGTTAAGTAAGGTTAAGTTTGTTTAGGATACCTGTGACTCTCGTGATGTACACTGCTATCAGGTGAATTTCTGTGTTCCACTCAGCTCTACTACATTATGGCTCGTGCTTGCAAAAGCCAGGAGTAGTGGTTGCGGCAAGTTATGTTCAGCTCTGCCGCGTTTTTTCAGGTTATGTTCCGTCATGTTAGGTCTGGATATCTCCGTCTTTTGTGCTATTCACAGCACTGCTGTTGATTTTTGCGCACTACTGGGCT
>NW_016959871.1:0-10760 GCF_001483705.2 Eufriesea mexicana
AGAGAGCTATTACCGGCATCCCCGGAGTCGAGCAGAGTATAGCAGAGAAATGCAGAGCGTAGGAATGCTTCGAATAGCGGCGTATAGAACAATAGTCAAAGCTACCCTATCCTAACATGACCAATCGTAACATTACCAAACGTAGCCTAACACAACCTATTGCGCCATGACCACCATTGCTGGCCCCCAGACTCGAGCAGGGCATCGTAGAGCACAGTAGAGCGAACAAAGCCACCAAATAGCGAGGTACATTACAAAAGTCAAAGGTACCCTGACCTAACCAGGCCCAACCTGACCTATCCAAACGTTCAATAACTAAACCTAACGTGCCGCGAACACTATTGCTGGCTTCCGCAGAGACAAGCAGAACATGATAGAGCGCAGTTGAGCACATAAGTCCATATAACATCAGTGTTGAGCACATATGCCAGAGCTATCCCAACCTAACCCAATGTAACCTAATAAAACCAAACGTAATCTAACTAAACCTAACGTGCCGCGACCAGTATTGCTGGCCTCCACAGAGCCAAGCAGATCATAACAGTGTAGTGCCGGGCGCAGAAATCCCAAGAATCGCAGTGTCCAGCAGAAAAATCGAAGCCATCAAAACCATACCAAGGATAACATAACCTAACCAAACCCACCCCGACCTAACCTGCCAAGACAACTATTGCTGGCCTCCCCGTCGCCGACCAGTGCATATTAGAGGAGAACAGAGCGCTGATGCCCATAGAATGTCATTGCAAATCACGAAAGTTAAAGGTATCCCAACCTAACCCAGACAAACCTAACCAAACCAAACGTAACCTATCACATCCCAACGCGCCGCGGCCGCTATTTCTGGTATACCCAGAGCGAAGCAGGGAAAACCAGGTCACTGTAGGGCGCAGAATTCGACCGAGTAGCAGAGCACAGCACAAAAGTCAAAGCTACCGTGGCCTCATATAACCAAGCGTAACAAAGCCAAACGTAACATGACCCAAACCAACGTGCCCAGACCACTATTACTGACAACCACAGAGCATGGCTGAATATATTAGAGCACAGTGGAGCGCAGAAATCCGCCGCACTGAAGTGTAAAGCACAAAGGTGGAAGATACCTAAACCTAACCGGACGTATCCTAACCTAAGCCAAAGTAGCATAACTCAACCTAACGTGCCGAGACCTCTGCCACTGGCCTCCCCACAGTCAAGCAGAACATATTATAGCACAGTAAGTCGCACAAATGCAACGAACAGCAGTGTATAGCACAAAATTTGGTGCCACTCTGACCAAACCTGAACTAACATAACCTAACAAATCGTTACGTAACTCATCCTATCGTGCCGCAACTAGTACTGCTGGCCGCCACAGAGTGAAGCAGAACATAATATAGGAGAGTAGAGCGCAGATATCCACGGAATCGCATCGTAAGGTAGAAAAGTCGAAGCTATCCAAGCCTGACCAGTGCTAACGTAACTTGACCAAGCATATCCTACCTCAACCTATCGTGCGGAGGCCACTATTACTGACGTCCCCAGAGTCGAGCAGAGTATAGTAGGTGAATGTGAAGGGCAGAAGCCCACCGAGAAGCAGTGAATAGCGTAAAAGTCAAAGTTATTCTATCCTAACCTAGCCAAGCGTAACCTAATCAAACGCGAGATAACACAACCTAAAGTGCAGAGAACACTATTGCCGGCCACCCCCGCGCCAAGCAGAGAATATTACGGGAGAATAGGGCGAAAAGGCACATAGAATGACAGTGTATAGCACGAAAGTCTGAGCTATCCTAACCAAACGTAGCCAAACCTTACCTAGCCAAACGTAGCACAGCTCAACCTAACGTGCTGAGAGCACTGCTCTAGTCGTCCACAGAGACACACAGAGTGCGATAGCGATCAGAAGGGCGCGGAAGTCCATATAATAGCTATGTGTCGCACAGAAGTCAAAGATATCCTAACCAAACGCAACGTAACCTAACAAAGACAAACGTACTATATCTCAACCTATCGTACCGCGACCACAATGGTTGGCCTCCTCAGAGTCCAGCTGAGTATACTATTGCCATGTAGAGCGCAGAAATTCACCGGAGAGCAGTGTACAACACAAACGTCTAACCTATCATATCCTAGCCAAACCAAACGTTACGAAACCAAGCGCAACACATCTCAGCCTAACTTGCCGAGAACACTATTACTGCCCTCCCAAGATCCAAGCAGAACGTATTAGCGGAGAATAGGGCGCAGAGATCCATAGATTCGTTGTGCACAGCACAATATTCGAAGCTAACTTATCCTAACATAACCAAATGTAACGTAGCCGAACGCAGACTAATTCCACAGAGCGGGCCTGGAGAAATATTTGTTGTCCCACCAGATCTAAACAGGATATACTAGAGAAAGGTATATCGCACTAATGCAACGCATTACAGTGTACAGCACAAAAGGCGAAGGTATCCTAACCTAACCCAAGCTAACATTACTTAGCCTGACATGGACAAATTGATCGGAACGTGCCGCGACCACTATTGCTGGCCTCCACAGGGCTAAGTAGATTAAAGTAGAGCACAGTAGACGACAGGTATCCACAGAGTAGCAGCATAGAGCACGAAAGTCCTAGCTACACGAACCAAACTTAACCTCACCTAACCTAACCGACCGTAACACAACTCAGCCTAACGTGCCGCGACCACTATTCCTGGCGACCCCGGAGACAGGCAGATTGCGAAAGCGCAATTTAGCGCGCAGAAATCCATGGCACAGCATTCTCTAGCTCCGAAGTCCACGCCACCTCAAACTAATCCGGCGTAATGTAACCTAACCAAGCGTAATGAACTCAACCTGTCGTGCCGCCACCGCCATTGCTGGCCTCCTCTGGGACATGCAAAGCACATCAGACGAGAGTAGGGCGCATAAATCCGTAAAATCGCAGTGTATGTCGGAAAAGTCAAAGATGTCCAAACCTAACATATGCAAACATAAGCTAACCGAACGTAATCTAGCTCAGCCTAACATGCCGCGGCCTTTGTCTCTGGCCTTGCCAGAGCAAAGAAGAACATATCAGAGCTCAGTAGCACGGAGATAT
Organism: Eufriesea mexicana; assembly: GCF_001483705.2. NCBI lineage: Eukaryota > Metazoa > Arthropoda > Insecta > Hymenoptera > Apidae > Eufriesea > Eufriesea mexicana. The sequence goes on from NW_016959871.1 coordinate 3,065, forward strand.
CCAACTAGTAGCAGTGTAGGGCACAAAAGTCAAAGCCATCCTAAACAAACATAACCTAAACTGAGCTAAGCGAACATACCCTGACACAATTCATCGTGCCACGACCACCATTGCTGGTCTCCCCAATGTCGGGTGGAGTATAGTAGAGGAACGAAGAGCGCAGAAATCATCCGAATAGCAGTTTGTAGCACAAAATTCAAAGTTATCCTATCCTATCCTAACCAAACGAAACATAAACATGAACAACGTACCTCAACCTAAATAGCCGAGACACACTACAGCTGGCCTCCGCATATCCAAGCAGAATATACTAGAGCTCAGTAGATGGTAGAAATCCACCGCATAGCAGTTTATAGCATAAAAGTCAGGGCCATTCTAGCCGAACTTATCCTAGCCCAAGCAAGCCAAACGTAGCATAGCAGAACCAAACGTGCCACGACCACAGTTGCTGTCCTCCCCAAGCGAAGCGGAGCATATTGGAGCCTGGTAAAGCGCAGAAATCTGCCGAATAGCAGTGTGCAGCGCAAAAGTCAAAACTACCCTGTTCCAACCTAACTACACCTTACACAACCATACGCAGCGTAACAAAACCTAAGTGCCGCGACCACCATTCCTGGCGACCCCGGAGACAAGCAGAGAGCTACAGCGCGTAGTAGAGCGCAGTAATCCAGAGAGTAGCAGTGTGTAGCACAACAGTCAAGGCTAAGCCAACCTAAGCAAGCATAACCTAACATGACCAAACGGAATCTAACCCAACCAAACGTGCCACGGCCGCTATTGCCGGCCTCATCACAGACAAGCAGGTAAAGTTAGAAGGGTGTAGAGCGCAGAAATCCATAGGATCGCAATGCATGGCACAATGGTCGAAGCTACCCTCTCCCAGCCTAACCATACGTAACACAACCGAATGTAGATTAACACAACCTAACGTGCAGAGACCAGTGTAGCTAGCCCTCCAGAGACAAGCAGAATATACTAGAGCACAGCAGAGCGCAGAGATTCGACGTAAAACGGAGTACAGCACGAAAGTCAAAGCTAACCCATCCCAACCTAACCAAACGTAACGTAAACAAACGTAGCATAACAGCTCCTAACGTGCCGAGGCCACTATTGCTGCCCTCGTCAGAGCGAAGGAGTGCATATTAGAGGAGAGTAGAGCACAGTAGTCGATGGAATCGCAGTGCATAGCACAAAAGTCGAAGTTACACTATCACAACGTAGCCGAACGTAGCATTACCGAACGTAGCTTGACACAACCTAACGCGCCGAGACCCCCCTTGCTTGCATCCCCAGAGTCAAGCAGAACATACTAGAGCACAGCAGAGCGCAGCAGTCCACTGAAAAAGAGTTTATACCACGATAGTCAAAGTAATCCAAACCTAATCCAAACTAACATAACCCCACCGAACGCAGCTTAACTCCACCTAACGCGCGCAGACCAATACTACTGGCCTACCCAGGGTAGAGCAGAGAACAGTAGAGCAATGCAGAGCGTAAGATCCTCCGAAAAGCGTGTACAACACAAGAACCGAAGCAATGCCATCCAGACATGACCAACCGTAATACCATCACACGTAGCCTGGCACAACCCATTGTGCCATGACCACTATTGCTTGCATCCCTACTGTCGAGCAGAGTATAGTAGAACACAGCAGAGCGCAGAAAGCCACCAAATAGCAATGAAAGGCACAAAAGTCTATGTTACCCAGACCTAACCAGACTTAACCTAACCTAACCAAACGTGGAGTAACCAAAACGAACGTGCCGCGGCCACTATTGCAGGCTTCCCCAGAGGCAAGCAGAATATGATAGAGCACAGTAGAGCACACAATTCCATAGGACATTCGTGTTGAGCGCACATATTAAAGCTAACCCACCCAATCCCAGCCAAACCTAACCTAACCAAACATAGCCGATCCCAAGCTAACGTGCCGCGACCAGTATTGCTGCCCTGCACTGTGCCAGGTAGAGCATAACAGGGCAGAGCAAAGCGCAGGAGTCTATAGAACCGCGGTGTATAGCTGAAGAGTCGAAGCTATCCAAACCAAACCAGAGCAAGCACAAGCGACCCAACCGTATTCTATCTCAATCTACCGCGTCGAGAGCGCTATTACTCGCTTCCCCAGAGACATGAAGCACATACTAGGGCACAGTAGCAGCGTATTCCGCGAAAGTCGCATCTATCCAAACCTAACCCAAGCGAACATAACGTAACCATACGTGACATAACACAACATACCGGGCCGAAGCCACTATTACCGGCCTCCCCTGCGCCAAGCAGAGCATACTGGAGCACAGTAGAACGCCGAAGTCCACCGAACAACAGTCTATACCACGAAAGTCGAAGACATCATAGCCTAACCCAAACTAACATAACCTAACCTATCGTGGCCAAACAGAACGTAACGTGCCTCAACCGATATTGCTGGCCTCCCCAGGCACTAGCAGATAAGGGTACAGCACAGCGGGGGACACGAATCTACCGCACAACTTTGTAGAGCGCGGAAGTCAAAGTCACCCTATCCACACATTACCCAACCTAACCTAACAAAACGTAACCTAACTCAACCTATCGTGCCACGACCACTGTTGCTCGCATCCCGAGATTCGAGCAGTGTATAGTAGAGCAATGTGGAGCGCAGAAATCCGCCGAATAGCAGTGTATAGCACAGAAGTCAAATCTACCCTGTTCTAACACGTCCAAACGTAATATTACCAAACGCAACCTAACCTAACATAGCGTGCCGAGACCACTATCTCTGGCTCCCACAGGGCAGAGCAGAGCATACTGGAGCAGAGTATAGAGCGGATGGCCAGCAAATACCAGATTACAACAAAAAAGTAGAAGAAATCCTAACCGAAGCCTAGCTATCATAACCTAACCGAACTTAGAATAACAAAGCCTAACTTTCCGAGGCCTTTATTGCTGGCCTCCCCAGAGCCAAGCAGAACAGAGTAGAGAAAAGTAGGGCGCAGTAATCTACGTATAGCAGTGTATAACACAAAGGGCAATGCCATCATATCCAGACGTAACCTAACCTAATCTAACCGAACGTAGCATATCTCAACCTATCGTGCCGAGACAACCATTGCTGGCCTTGCCAGAGCCAGGCAGGGCATACTATAGCAAACTGGAGCGCAGAAATTCAACGTAAAGCGGTGTACTGCACAATAGTCAAAGCTACCCTTTCCTGACCTAACGAAACATAACGTAGCCAAACGGAACCAAACTTTTCCTTACCCGACGCGACCAGTATTGCTGCCCTTCACAGAGCCAAACAGAGCATATTATAGGAGAGAAGAGCGCAGATGTCCATGGAGTCGCAGTGTACAGCAGAAAAGTCGAAATTATCCGCACCTATCCAGAGCTAACGTAACCCAACCAAACGTATCCTAACTGAACCTGCCGTGCCGAGACCAGTATTACTGGCTTCCGCAGGGCCTAGCAGAGCATACTAGAGCACAGTGGGGCTTAGTAATCTACCGAAGATCAGCGTATACCACGAAAGTCACATCTATACATAACTAACCAAAACAAACAAAGCGCAACCAACGTAACCTAACTCAACGTAATGGGACGAGAACACTATTACTGGATTCCCCGGAGTCGAGTGGAGTACAGTAGAGCAATGTAGAGCGTGTAAATCCGCCGAATGGCGGTGTACAGCACAAAGGCCGAAGCCACCCTATGCAAACCTAACCAATCGTAACATCACTAAATGTATCCTAGCGCAACCTATCGAGCAATGAACACCAATGGCGGCCTCCCCAGAGTCGAGCAGGGTATAACAAAGCACAGTAGAGCGCAGGAGGCCACCAAATAGACGTGCGTAACGCAAAGGTCAAAGACATTCTTACCAAACGTAAACTAATCTTACAAAACCAAACGAAACCTACCTCAACATATCGCGCTATGAGCGCTAATGCTGGACTCGCCACAGTCGAGCGGAGTATAGTAGAGCAATGAAGAGCGCAGAAATTCCCCGAATAGTGGTGTATACCACAAAAGTCAAATTTACCCTAACCAAACATACCCTATCCTAGCCAACCCAACCGTACCCTATCTCAACGTAGCGTGCGGAGACCACACTTGCTGGCCTCCACAGAGCCGAGCAGAACATGCTAGGGAACAGTTGATCGCAGTAATCCACCGCAATTCAGTGTGCGGCGCATAAGGCAAAGATGTCCAAACCTAACATCTACTAACCTAGCCAAGCCAAACGAAACATAGATAAACATATCGTGCCGAGAATAATATTTATGGCATCGCCAGAGACAAGCAGGTCGTAATAGAGGAGTGTAGGTCGCCGATGTCCACCGAATATCGGTGTGTAGCATAAAAGTCAAAGTTACCCTATTTTAACCTTACCAAACGGAACATAGTCAAACGTTGCCTATCCCAAACTAACGTGTCGGTAACACTATCGCTGTCCTCACTAGAGCCAAGCAAAGCATATTAGAGCACAGTAGAGCGCAGAAACCAGCCGAAAAGCTGTATATACCACGAAAGTCGTAGCAATACAAACCTAACCAAAAACTAAGGTGACCTAACCAAACGAAGCCTAACTCAAACCAACGTGCCGGGAAAACTATTGCTGGACTCCCTGGAGTCGAGCAGAGTACTGTAGAGCAATGCAGACAGCAGAATTCCTCCTAATACCAGAGTATGACTCAAAAGTGGAAGCTATCCTATCCTAACCTAACCAGCCGTAGCATTTCCAAACGTATCCTAGAGCAACCTATCTTCCTTGACCGCTAATGCTGGCCACGCCAGAGTCGAGCAAATCTTAGTGGAGCGCAGGAGATCGCAGAAAGCCACCAAATAGAAATGTAGAGCACAAAAGTCAAAGATACCCTAACCTAACCTATCCAAACGTAGAGTAACCCACCCAAACGTGCCGCGACCACTACTGCTGGCTTCCCCAGAGACAAGCAGTATATGGTAGAGCTCGGTAGAGAACAGAAGTCCATGGGATATCAGTGTTCAGCACATGTGTCAAAGCTATCCTAACCTTACTCAACCAAACCTAACCTAACCAAACGTAACCAATCCCATCCTAACCTGCCGCGACCAGTATTGCTGGCCTCCGCAGAGCCGAGCGGAGTTCATTAGAGGAGAGTAGAGCGCAGAAATCCATAGAATCGCAGTGCATGGCACAAAAGTCAAAGTTATCCTATCCTAACCTAACCGAAAGTAACATAACATAACGTGCCGAGAGCACCACTCCCGGCATCCACAGCGCCCAACAGAGCATATTTGATTGCAGTAGAGCGTAGAAATCCACCGAGTAGCTGCGTATAGCACAAAAGTCAATGTTATCCTATCCTGTCCTGACCAAACGTAACATAAGCGGACGTAACGCAACCCAAACTGTCATGACACGACAGCTATTGCTGGCCACACGAGAGGTAAGCAGATTATAGCAGGGCAATGTAGAACGCTGAAAGATTCCGAATGGCATTCTATAGCTCAAAAGTCCAAGGCATTCTATCCACGCCCAACCAAACCTGACATAACCAAGCGTAACATAACTCAACCTAACATGCACAGAGCACTATTCCTGGCACCCTCAGAGACAAACTCAGTGTGATAGCGCAGAAGAACGCAGAAGTCCATATGATAATGAGTAGCGCAAAAGTCAAAGCCATCCTAACGTAACGCAACGTAACCTAGCTCAACGAAACGTAATCGAACACAACATAACGTACGGCGTCCACTACTGCTGCCCTCCAGATGTTCGAGCATAGCATTGCGGTGAAATGTATAGCGCAGGGATCTACAGAATAGCACTGTATAGCACAAAAGTCATAGCCATGCTACCTTAACATAGCCAATAGTAAAATAACCAAACGTAACCTAACACAACCTACGAGCGGTGACCACTACTGCTGGCCACCCGAGGGTCGAACAGATTACAGTAGAGCAATGTAGAGCACAGGAATCCAACGAATAGCAGTGTATAGCACAAAAGTCAAAGCTACCCTATCTTATCCTAACCAAACGTAACATAGCCAATCGTAACCTAACTGAATGTAACATGCCGAGATGACGTTTCCTGGCATCCGCAGAGACAAGCTGAGCACACTAGAGCACTGTAGAGCGCTGAGATCCACCGAATAGCATTGTACAGAACAAAAGTCGTAGCTACCATAACAAACCCAACCAAATCTAACATAACAAGACGCAACATATCTCAGCCTAACCTGCCGACAGCACTACTGCTGGCCACACCTTAGCCAAGCAGAATATACCAGAGAAGAGTAGAGCGTATTATCACACCGAAAAGCAGTGTATAGCACAAAGGTCAAGGCCATCCTAACCAAACGTAACCTGCCTTAATCAAGCCAAGCGTGACGTAACTCAACCAAACATGACACCGCCGTTATTGCTGGCCTCGCCGAGCGAAGCAGAACACAATATAGCTCAGTAGAGTGCTGAAATGTACCGTACAGCGTTGTATAGCACAAAAGTCGAAGCTATCCTATCCTATCCCGTCAAAACGTAACGAAACAAAACGTAACATATCCCATCCTGACGTGTGGGTACCGCCATTGCTAGCCTCACCGGAGGCTAGCAGATCATAATATGGCACAGTAGAGCGCAGACGCTCAACGTATAGCAGTGTACAGCACAAAAGTCAAATCTGTCCATGCCTAACCCGCGCTGACATAACCAAGCCAAACGTAGCCTAACATAAACTTATGTGCCGAGATCACTATTACTGTCGTCCACAGTCTCGAGCCGAGTATAGCAGAGCACAGTAGAGTGCAGAAGTCCTTGGAATATTAGTGTTGAGCACATCTGTCAATGCCATCCCGGCCAAACCAAACCACACCTAGCATAACCGAACGTACTCTAACTCCAGCTGACGTACCGCAACCACTATTACAGGCTTCCCCAGAGCCAAGCGCAGCATACTAGCCCACAGCAGAGCGCAGAAATCCGCCGATTATACGTGTATAGTGAAAAAGTCGTAGCCATGCTGGCCAAACGTAACCTAACCCAACACAACGTGCCACGTCGGCTATAGCTGGCCTCCGCAAAGTCGAGCATAGTATAGTAGTGCAATGGATGCCGCAGAAATGCACCGAATGGCAGTGTATAGCACAGAAGTCAAAGCTACCCTGTCCTAACCTAACCAAATGAAACGCAAACATAACATGACTCAACATAACCTGCCGAGACCACCATGGCTGGTCTCCTCAGCGCTAAGCATATAAAGCAACCATACAGTAGAGCGAAGAAATCCACCGAATTGCAGTGTACAGCACAAAAATTGAAGCTATCCTGACCAAACTTAGCATAACCCAACCTAACCGTACGTAGCTTCCTCAACATAACGTGCTGATACCACTATTACTGGCCTTCCCAGGCGCAAGCTGATGGTATTAAAGCACTGTAGGGAGCAGAGGTTCACCTACTAGCAGACGATGGCACAAAAGTCAAAGTCATCCTCTCGATACCTGACCAACCGTATAATAACCAAGTGTATACTAATTCGATCTAACGTGCCGCGGCCACTTTTGCAGATCTCCCCGGCGCCAAGCGGATCATATTAGCGCACAGTAGAGCGCAGAAGTACGACGAACAGAAGTGTAGAACGCGAAAGTCAAAGCTATGCTCTCCTAACCAACCAAAATGTAACGTAACCACACGAAACGCAACTATTCCTAACGTGCCGAGGCCAAATACTGC
>NW_016959871.1:10784-15882 GCF_001483705.2 Eufriesea mexicana
CCAAACAGAACATACTAGAGGACAGTAGGGCGCAGAAGTCCATATAATCGCAGTGCATAGCACAATAGTCGAATTCACCGTACCCTAACGTAGCCAAACGTAACATAACCGAACGTGGCTTAGCCCAACCTAACGCGCCGAGGACACAGTTGCTGGCATCCCCAGAGACAAGCAGAATATACTAGAGCACAGTAGAACGTTGTAACCCAACGCATTGCATTGTGTAGCACAGGAGTCAAACATACCATAACATAAGCTGTCCTCGCCCAACGTAGCCTAACTGGACGTAACGAGACGAGTATATAATGTCTGGACCGCCAGAGCAAATCGGAGCATATTAAGCAATGTAGAGCGCAGGGTACCGTCGAGTAGCAGTGTATAGCACAAAAGTCACACATACCCCAACCTAACCTGACCCAATCAAACATATACAAAAGTAGCATAACTCAACATAACGTGATGAGGCATATATTGCAGCAGCCTCAGAGCCACGCAGAATATATTAAAGAGCAGCAGAAAGCAGAAATCCACCGAATAGCAAGGTATAGCAGATGAGTCTCGGCTATCGCATCCTAACTGAACTGAACGTAACATATCCAAACGTAACCTAGCTCAACCTAACATGACGAGACAACTGTTGCTGGCCTCCAAAGAGACAAGCAGAATGTACTTGAGCACAGTCCTGCGCAGTAATCGACCGCATTGCAGTGCATAACGAAATAGTCGAAGATAACCAAACCAAACCTGACCGAACCTAACATAACCAACAGTAACATAACTAAAGCTAACGTACCGCGATCACTATTGCTGGCCCACTGGAGTCGCGCAGGACGTGTTAGAGGACAATAGAACTCAGAAATACATAGACAGCAGTGTACAGCACAAAAATAAGGCACACACCAAACCAACCTGACCGAACCTATCCTAACCAAACGTAGTGTAACTCAACATAGCGTGGCGAGGCCAATGTGGCTGGCCTACCCAAAGCCATGCAGAATATGTTAGAGCACAGTAGAAAGTAGAAATCCTCCGAAAAGCAGTGCATAGCACAGAAGTCAAAGTTACACTAGCCTATCCTAACCAAGCATAACATAACCGAACGTAACATAACCCAATCTATCGTGCGTATACCATTATAGCTGAACTCCACAGATCCAATCAGAATACACCAGAGCACAGTAGAGCGCAGAAATGCGCCGCACTGCAGTCTAAAGCACAAATGACAAAGGTACACTAATGCAACCTTCTTTTTTCCGCGGGGAAACTTTCCAAAGATACCCGGCCACCATAGGGGAAGGGGCGGGTTTATGTGGGATTTTTACCAACTGAGACCCCCGCGATGGCCAGCTCTTCGCATTTCAGTGCGCCCTGGACTTCGCGGCGACGCAATTGTCAAGACGCCATCACGACGCAACCGCAGATCCCTCCAGGCGCGACGGGAAATCGCAACCGAAAAGATCATGTCCATGCGCGCGAGGCGGGTCGATTACAGGCACGCACATACACACAAACACACACACACACACACACGCGCACATACACACAACACGCATATCACCGCACCGCAATGCACGCATACCCTGCGGACGCCACGCGAATATCACGCGAAACCGCACGCCCGGACCACGGTCCATCGAACTGACGGGCCCCCACACATCAGCCCATAGCCACCCTGCCGTACGCTACAACGGGAGAGAGAGACGGTCTCCCCGGCCGTAGGTACATGGTCGCTCGCGCATGCGGACGTCTAACGCGTTAACACATCCGGCAGTGCGCGCGCCGCCTTCCGGCGCCGAATTTGCAGCCTCCGACACCCTACGCGCGAGGAGCACGCGCTACGCCCGCGGACTCTCTCCGCGGCCTACATCTGTATCATAGCCGACTCACAGACGGAGGCCACCGCAAGCCACGCACATAAGACCTCCGTCACCCGCGCCAAGACGACGGAGAGTGAATGGTCCCGACTCACCGCGCGATAAAATACCCGGCGCACGCAAGCCAACGCCGGACATTCCTCCAGCTTGTGCTGCGCCGCGTCCCGCCCTTCCCAGCAGTGATGGCACCGCGTCTCACGTTCCCACCCGATACGACACAGGTACCCCCCGAAGCACCCGTGCCCGGTTAGCACCTGTGTCAGGCGGGAAGTGTGCTGGCTGCCGCTGCGCCCCAATGCATGCAGCACGGAGAGCACAACCTCGATCGCCCGGTGCTGCCGGCTGCTCGGCTTCCTCAGCCGAGCTCGCCAGACGGTCATCAAGGACTGTCGGAACCTTCGCCTCAACGAAACGGCCCCTTCTTCAGGAGCGCCGCCGCCGCCAGCGTGTAGGAGACGGTAGCTACGGCCCTTCCCCACCGCATGCAGTTCGAACGGCGGAACAACCGCCAGGACCACCGCCGCCTCGTGGGATATCGTGCAGTAACCACGCACGACCCCGATCACCACCCTGCGAGCGAATCGCCGTAGAATCGCCAGACTGCGCGGACTGGCGTCCAGGTAGTTCTCCCAGATCGGAGCCCCGTAAGGTGCCACCGAGCGAACGACTTCCGCGCAGAGGCGGCACACCCGCCTGTCTGGCCCCCCAGGTTGGCTAGCAGGCGATACAGCGCCCCCGCCATACCTTCCAGACGTGGTTTCAGCGCGAGAAAATGTTCGTTGAACTTCCAGTGGCAATCGAGGACGAGACCATGGTATTCCATCCCGTCCCGTATCTCGACCACGACGTTCCCCACGCGCATCAGGGTCTTGGGCGGCTTTCTGTGGTGCCGATGGCAAAGCCACATTGCCTCAGGTCTTCTCGTGGGAGATACACAGCCCCAGCCGCTGGATGCTACTCGCAAGGAGAGCCACGCCGCTTTCCGCGCGGAGCGTGGCCATCTCCCAACTCGACCCGGCGGCCATCGTCAGCGTGTCGTCCGCGTAACACGTCAGGATCAGGCCGCGGTGAGGTGCGTGCGCAACACGGCGTCGTACGCGAGGTCCCAGTGGTTCGGCCCGAGTACCGATAACTGCGGAACCCTGCAGTTCATCACCCGCACGATGGTCGAGTATCGTCCGGAATACTCGATCGAGCGCTCCGCCAAATAGTCGCCGATCGTCGCAATAACGTATTGGGGAACCCTGTGGCACCACAGAGGACACCGGGTGGCGGCCCAGGGCAGGGTATTGAAGGCGTTGGCGAGATCCATACTGACTGCCAGAACCACCCCGCCCCGGTCAACGGCAGCCACCGACAGAGTACGAACGCGCTTGGTCGCGTCGATCGTCGACCGACCCTGCCGGAATCCGAACTGGCTGACGCTGAGATCAGGACCCACGTCCGTTAAATGCTCTCTGAGGCGGGAAGCTAGAACGCGCTCGTGGAGTTCGACCTCCTCGTCGAGCAGGCATGTCGGCCGGTCAGCATTCGGAGAGTTCGGCGGCTTCCCTAGCTTCGGGATCAGCAGGACCCTAGCTCTCTTTCATTATGCCGGGAAGCGACCGGTCCTGAGGTTGCTGCTGAACAGCTATCTCACACGGTCACCCCACCTTTCCAGAGTAAGTACAAAGGCGCGGCCTGAGATGCCGCCCGGTCAGGGCGCGGTGCTCCTCGCCCCCATCCTAACGACCGCACGGCCCAACCCCTCGAGCGAGGCTCCCAGCTCGTCGGACCATCCGACAAGTTCCGACCGCACTGCAGCGGTTTGCACCCACTTCACCGCCGCTACCGTGAAGAGGGTGTCGACCACCCGCCGCAGGAGCTCATCGATCACGGGGGGAGGGGGCGCCCATGCCCTTAACCTCCCCATTACTAATTTATAGGGGCGACCCCACGGATCGCTTTCGTGCATCGCGATGAGTTCGTCCCATTGCTGAGATGTGGCTCTGCGAATTTCCTTCCGGAGATCACCCACCGCGGATCAGTACTCGAGACAGAAGCGCGCAATATCATCGGTGGACACAGCGCGTCGTCGACGCCGCGCCTGGGTGTACTTGCGCCGAGCGAGCACGCAGAGCTCTCGGAGCTGCGCGACTTTGGCCGACCACCAGTGCAATGCACCCCGCGAAGTTGGCACCATCACCTGCGGCATGGCGACGTCGCACGCGTGCGTCATCGCCGCCCATAGCCGCTCCGCCCCTTACCCCGCTTCGTCGTTTTCGCGCCCGAAGGACCTATCCGCTCAGGCGACTACCTGGTCGGCCGCGGCGAAGAGGTCGCTGTGGCGGCGCCCGAGCGCTATCGCGGCGCGGTGGTGTGCTTCCCGCTGGATGGTTCCAGACCGGTGCGAGGAGTGACGGCAAGCATCATGGTGGTGTGGAGGTGGTCGCTAAGCGTTCCCACCTCCACCGCCACCCTCCAGCCGATGACCCGCCGCACAGGTGCCGGCGATGCGAACGACAAGTCCACGATGGACGTGCCGTTCCACCGGACGCGCGTGCTTACGGAATCCCGGTTGAGCAACCGGAGATCCAATCCCGCGGCCTAATCTTGCAGGGCCTCGCCCCGAGCGTCTGTTCGCGGGGAACCCCACGCCACGGTGTGGGCGTTGAAGTCCCACAGGACCAGAACCGGACGAGCCATGTGTCCAGTAAGGAAACCTTCGAGCTCAACCAGGTACCTCTCGCACGACGAGAGTCAGCGGTTGGGGGAGACATAGCTCCCCACCACGACTACGTCGTTCCAGGAGACCGCCACGAAGCCCTCATCGCTGTGAGGCAGCGTTGGTGCGTTTGTCCGCAGAAGTCCCCATGCGATGTTCGCCACGGTGCCGTCCGGATCCCCGAACCACCCGTCTTTATCGAGGATACGGTACGGCCCTGCGGTAACAGCCATCCCGACACCCAGCTGAACGAGCGCTGCAGGAGCAGTTCCTGCGACGCCCGCGTGTGGTTCAGGTTGACCTGGAGCCCCATGGACTGCGCGAAAGTTAGGCCGTGTGCATGGTATCCTCCTGGCCCCCCTTGTTTTGGGCCGGCTGCGGGCCTGTTGCTTCGCCGATCGGCGGGCCCTTCGCGGTGGCGGTCGCGGAGACGGAATTCGCGGACGCAGCTTCCGAATTGCCGCTCGCTGGCGCCGAGGCGGACGCGGCGCCTGCAGGCGCCTGGTGAGCCGCGCATTTT
>NW_016959872.1:0-309 GCF_001483705.2 Eufriesea mexicana
GCACTAAAGTCAAAGCTACCCTCTCCTAACCTAACCAACCGTAACATAACCAAACGTAGCGTAACAAAACCTAACGTGCCACGACCACAATTGCTTTCATTCACAGAGCTAAGCAGAGCATTTAAGATCAAAGTACAGCGTAGATATTCACCGAATGGCAGTGTAGACCACAAAAGTCAAAGCTATCCTAGCCAAACCACACCAAACGTAACATGACCAAACGTAACATAGCTCAACCTAACACGACTAGACCATAGTTGCTGACATCCCCATTGCCAAGCGGAATATACTAGGGCACATTAAAGAATG
>NW_016959873.1:0-293 GCF_001483705.2 Eufriesea mexicana
ATAGAATCTTTCCTCCTTATTAATGCAAGAAGGTTACCACACTACGATATTAGTCGAAATTGTAAATAAAAATGAATTTTGGAGGAAGATTCTATAGCATTGCAATGGCTATAGCGCGCCAATAGTATCTTTCCTAATTATTTATACAAGAAAGTTAGCTCACCACGATATTAACCGAAAATGTCAATAACATTGAATACTCCATGCAGATTCTATAGCACTGCAATGGCTATAGCACGCCGATAGAATCGTTCCTCCTTATTTATGCAAGAAAGTTACCTCACCACGATATT
>NW_016959874.1:0-251 GCF_001483705.2 Eufriesea mexicana
GATTGAATATTCCAGACATATTCTACAGCATTGCAATTGCTATAGCGCGCCAATATAATCCTTCCTCCTTATTTATGCAAGAAGGAAGCCACAATACGATATTAGTCGAAATTGTCAATAAAATTCAATTTTCGAGGCAGATTCCATAGCATTGCAATGGCTATAGCACGTCAATAGAATCCGCCCATCTTATTTATGCAACAAAGTTAGCTCACCAAGATATTAGCCGAAAATGTCAATAAAATTGAATA
>NW_016959875.1:0-938 GCF_001483705.2 Eufriesea mexicana
ATCCTTCCTCCTTATTTATGCAAGAAAGATAGCTCCACACGATATTAGTCGAAAATGTCATTAGAACTGAATTTTCCAGACAGATTCTATAGCATTGCAATAGCTACAGCACGCCAGGAGAATCTTTCTTCCATATATATGCAAGAAAGTTAGGTCACAGCGATATTAGTCGAAAATGTCAATAAAATTGAATTTTCCAGCCAGATTCTATAGCATTGTAGTGGCCATAGCGCGCAAACAGAATATTTCATCCGTATTTATGCAATACAGTTATTTCACCACGATATTAGGCGAAAATGTCAATGAAAATGACGAAAATGTCAATGAAAATGTATTTTCCAGCAAGATTCTATAATATTGCAATGGCTATGGCGCGCCAATACTATATTTCATGCTTACTTATGCAAGTGGGTTTGCTCACCGTGATATTAGACGAAAATGTTAATAAAATTTAGTTTTCCGGCCAGACTCTATAGCATTGCAATTGCTATGGCGCGCCAACAGAATCATTCCTCCTTATTTACGCAAGAAAGTTAGCTCCACACGATATTAGTCGAAAATGTCATTAAAATTGAATTTTCCAGACAGATTCTATAGCATTGAAATGGCTATAGTACGGCAACAGAATCTATTCTTCTTATTTACGTAAGAGAGATAGCTCACCACGATATTAGTCGAAGATGTCATTAAAATTGAATTTTCCAGACAGGTTCTATAGCTTTGCAATGGCTATAGCACGCCAGTAGAATCCTTCCTCCATATATATTCAAGAAAGTTAGGTCACCACGATATTAGTCGAAAATGTCAATAAAATTGAATTTCCCTGTCAGACTGTACAGCATTCTAATGGCCACAGCGCGCAAAAAGGATATTTAATACTTATTTGTGCAATACAGCTATTTCACCACGATATTAGTCGAAAATGTCAATAAAATTTA
>NW_016959876.1:0-553 GCF_001483705.2 Eufriesea mexicana
AGTACATATTAGGGAGAGTAGATCGCAGAAGACGTTGGAATCGCACTGCATAGCACAATAGCCAAAGATACACTCTCCTACCATAGCCAAACGTAACATTACCGAACGTAGCTTAACTCAACCAAACGCACCGAAACCACCCTTGCTTGCGTCCCCAGAGCCAAACAGTACATACTAGAGCACAGCAGAGCGCAGAAGTCCATCGAAAAACAGTCTACACCGCGATAGTCAAGGTAATCCGAACCTAACCCAAACTAACGTAACCGCACCGAACTTAGCTTAACTCAACCGAACGTGCCGAGACCAATGCCACTGGCATCCCCAGGGTCGAGCGGAGTACAGTAGGGCAATGTAGAGCGTAAAAACCTCCTAACAGCGGTGCACAACACAAGAACCAAACATATCTCGTCCTAACATGATCAATCGCAGTACCATCAAACGTAGCCTTATAGAAACTATCGTGCCATGACCACCATTGCTGGCATAGATGGAGTAAAGCAGAGTATAGTAGAACACTGCAGAGCGCAGAAAGCTACCAAATAGCAATGAAAAG
>NW_016959877.1:0-621 GCF_001483705.2 Eufriesea mexicana
TCATGTCTGGCCAGGTCAGTGCAGGTATGGCCGGTAAATGCCAAGACAGGTCAGGTCGGGTCATGTAATGTCAGGTCAGGAAAGGTCAGTTCAGGTCAGTTCAGGTCAGGCCAGGTCAGGTCAGGTCAGGACAGGTCAGATCAGTCCGGTCATGTCAGGTCAGGTCAGGTCAGGTCCGGTAAGGTCAGGCCAGGACAGAACATGTCTGGTCAGGTCAGGTCAGTTCAGGTCAGTTCACTTCAGATCAGATAAGGTCAAGTCAGGTCCGGTCAGGCCAGGCAAGGAAGGGTCTGGTCAGGTCAGGTCAGGTCGGGTCAGGTCAGGTCATGTCAGGTCAGGTCAGTGAGATTACGCCAGTTCAGGTCATTTCAGATCGGGCCAGGTCAGGCAAGGTCAGGTCAAGTTTGGTCAGGTCATGTCAGGTCATATCAAGTCAGGTCAGGACAGGTCAGGTCAGGTCAGGCCAGGTCAGTCGAGGCGAGGCCAGGTCGTGTGAGTTCAGGTCAGGTCAGGTCAGTCAGGTCATGTCAGCACAGTCAGGACAGGTCATGTCAGGTAAGGCTGGTTTAAGTCAGGACAGATCAGGTCAGGTCAGGTAATGTCAGGTCAGGTAAGGTCAGT
>NW_016959877.1:5147-5356 GCF_001483705.2 Eufriesea mexicana
TTCATGTCAGGCCAGGTCAGGCCATGTCAGGTCTGGTCAGGTCAGGTCAGATCAGTCTGGTCAGGTCAGGTCAGGTCACGCCAGGCCATGTCTCCTCTGGAAAGTCAGGTCAGTACAGTTCAGGTCAGGAGATGACAGGTCAGGTCGCGTCAGGTAGTGTCAGGTCAGGTAAGGTCAGTTCAGGTCAGTTCAGGTCAGGCCAGGTCAGG
>NW_016959878.1:0-1024 GCF_001483705.2 Eufriesea mexicana
CTAGGGATATTAACAATTCCCAGCACGGTAGTTAGTACATTCACCAGTCGAGCACTGTAGCCATTGTGTTAACCTGTTCAGAGATAATGAATTTTCTATTGTATTTCTAGAATGACGAAAGTCTGGCCCACTGTCGCACTAGAACTTAGCAATGGACGAAAGAGTACTGAGTGCTGCACCATCACAGCACCTTAGCAGTTGGTGTAATTTGTTCACACATAAATAATGTTTAACGGCCACTCTAGAATAATCAATACATTGAACGGCTATGTCTACAGACATTTACAATTGACAGTACTGTCCATGGTACATCTACCATCAGTGCGCTGTTTCTGTTAAAATAATATGTTCACTGATGATCTATATCCTACAGCAATTCTAGAATGAATAAAGGCATATCCATTATCCTTCGACATACATACAATTGGCAACACAATACCGATTACTGCCATCATCTCAGTTCTGCAGTGGTTAGTCCAATTCCTTCGTTGATGATATAAATTCCACAGGCATTCTGGAATTATCTATGTATAGTGCGATTGTGGCTAGAGATACTTACCGTTGACAGTACGCAACTTATTACGTCCAATAGCAAAGCCCAGCAGCCGTTGGATTAAACATTTCAATGTTGTCTTAAACCCTGTAGCAATTCTGGATTGACAAATTACGGATTCTTTGTGTTGCCAGCCGTTGACAGTTGAAGTAGCAGGCCTGAGAATAGCAGTCATCACGGTAAAGCAGGAGTTGGGTTAATCTGTTCACTGATGACTTAAGTTCTACAGCAATTCAAGAATAACCATTGAATGGTGCGGATGTGTCTAGAGATATGTACAGTTGACAGTTGATTAGTACATCCACGAAGAGAGCACTTTTGCGGTTGGAGTAATCTGTTCACTTATTCCCTAAAAACCCTACCAATTCTAGCATGACAAAATACATATCTGTTGTCCCTCGAGATATTAAGACCTGACAACTCAGTGCTGTGTACAGCAATCATCACAGTACTGAATCCGTTGGAATACTT
>NW_016959879.1:0-257 GCF_001483705.2 Eufriesea mexicana
CTCTATTGTGCCCTAATATGTTCTTCTAGGCTCTGGGGTGGACGGCAATATAGGTCACGACTCATTACCTTCAGTTGTTCAACGCCTGGTTAGGTCCTGTTAGGTCAGGTTAGGTTAGGATGTCTTTGACTCTTGTGCTATGCGCTGCTACTTGGTGGCTTCCTCCGCTATACTCTTCTCTAGTATGCTCTCGGTGCTCTGGGGAGGCCACAAATGGTGACGGCGGCGTGTGATGTTATGATGGATAACGTATCTAT
>NW_016959880.1:0-998 GCF_001483705.2 Eufriesea mexicana
GGGTGGCCAGTATTGGTGGTCTCGGCACGTGCGTCTGAGCTAGGTTTCGGAACGTTTGTTTGGATAGGGCATGCTTGGTTAGCATAGCTTTGACTTTTGTGCTATGCGCAGCTATTCCGTGGTCTCCTGCACTCTGCATTGCTATACCATATCCTGCTCGACTGTGGGGAGACCAGCAGCAGCGGCCGTGGCACGATAGGTTGAGGTAGGGTACGCTTGGTTAGGCTCTGTTTGGTAACGTTTGCTTATGACGGCATTGACTTTTGTGCTATACACTGCTATTCGGAGGCTTCTGCGCCCTACTGTTCTCTAATATGTTCTGCTTGGCTCTGTCGCGGCTAGCAATGGAGGTCTCGGCTCGTTAGGTTTAGTTATTCTAGGTTCTGATAAGTTATGTTAAGCCTGGTATGGTGAGGATGACTTTGACTTTTGTGGTATACACGGCTATCCGGTGGATTTCTGCGCACTACTGAGATCTGACACACTCTGCTTGGCTATGTGGAGGCGAGCAATGGTATTGTAGGCACGATAGGCTGAGTTAGGTTCGCTTGGTTATGATCCGTTTGGTTAGGTTAGGCGAGCATAGCTTTGACTATGCGCTGTGCTCTGCTATTCGGTGGATCTCTGCGCCCTCAATGCTCCGCTATACCATGATCAGCCCTCTAGACGAGAGCAATAGTGCTCATGGCACGTTGGGTTGAGTTAGGTTACGTTAGTTTAGGTTAGCCTTGGCTAAGTTTGGTTACGGTTGCTTCGGCTTTCGTGCTGTACACTGCGATTCGATGGATTTCTCCTCCCTACTCTCGTCTAATATATTCTGCTTGGCTCTGGGAGGTCAGCAATATCGGTGGCGGCACTTCAGGTTGTGTTTGGTCACGTTTGGTAGTGTTACGATTGGTGAGGTTACGACCGGTTAATTTGACTCTTGCGTTGTACACTGCTATTCGGTGGATTTCTCCGCTATACTGCACCCTAAGAAGCCCTCTTCTACTCGGGGG
>NW_016959880.1:1959-2163 GCF_001483705.2 Eufriesea mexicana
CTAATGCGCCGCGGCTACCATTTCTAGGCTTCCCAGAGCAAAGCAGAGAATATTAGATCTCAGTAGAGCGCAGAAACACACCGTATAGCATTGTATAGCACAAAAGTGGAAGCCATCCTTCCCAACGTCAAACCTAACGTGCCGAGACCAGAATTACTGCACTCCCCACAGCCCAGCAGAACATTATAGAGGAGAGCAGGGCGC
>NW_016959881.1:0-302 GCF_001483705.2 Eufriesea mexicana
CTGGAAAATACATTTTTATTGACACTTTCGACTAATATTGTAGTGAGATAACATTCTTTCATATATAAGGAGGAAAGATTCTACAGGCGTGCTATAGTCATTGCGATGCTATAGAATCTGGCTGGAAAGTTCAATCTTATTATCATTTTCGACTAATATCGTGGTGAGCGACCTTTTTTGCATAAATAATCAGGAAAGACATTATTGGCTTGGTATAGCCATT
Source organism: Eufriesea mexicana (assembly GCF_001483705.2). Classification (NCBI taxonomy): domain Eukaryota; kingdom Metazoa; phylum Arthropoda; class Insecta; order Hymenoptera; family Apidae; genus Eufriesea; species Eufriesea mexicana. Next base: position 224 of record NW_016959881.1, read on the forward strand.
TCAGTTCTCCAGAATTTGGCTGGAAAATACATTTTTATTCACATTTTCGACTAATATCGTGGTGAAATAACTGTATTGC
>NW_016959882.1:0-217 GCF_001483705.2 Eufriesea mexicana
AGCTGAATATACTAGAGCACAGCAGAGTGCAGAAATCCACCACATTGCAGTGTACAGCAAAAAGGTAAAAGATGCCCGAACCTTACCTGGATTAATCAAACTTAACCAATCGTGGCACAACTCAACAAAACGTGCCGATACCACTATTGCTGCGCTCCCCAGAGCCAAGCAAAGCGTACTAGAGTACACTAGAACGCAGAAGAGCACCTACTAGCCG
>NW_016959883.1:0-227 GCF_001483705.2 Eufriesea mexicana
TACTGGCGCGCTGTAACCATTGCAATGCTATAGAATCTGGCTGGAAAATTCAATCTTATTGACATTTTCGTCTAATATCGTTGTGAGCTTGCTTTCTTGCATAAATGACGAGGAAAGATACTATTGGCGCGCTTTAGTCACAGCTATTCCATAGAATCTGCCTTGAAAATTCGATTATATTTACATTTTTGACTAATATCGCGGTGAGCAAACCCACTTGCGTAAAT
>NW_016959884.1:0-426 GCF_001483705.2 Eufriesea mexicana
TGCTATTGAGATTGCAATGTCGCAGAATCTGGCTGGAAAATTTAATTTTATTGACATTTTCGATTAGTATCGTGGAAAGCAAACTTTCTTGCATAAACAAGGTGGAAAGAATCTATTGGCGTGCTATAGGAATTGCATTGCTGTAGAATCTTGCTGGAAAGTACAATACTATTGTCAGTTACGACTATTATCGTGGTGAGGTAACTTTCTTGCATAAATAAGGAGGAGAGATTCTACTGGCGTGCTATAGACATTGAAATGCTATAGTATCGTCGTGGAAAATGCAATTTTATTGACATTTTCTACTAATTTCGTGGTGAGCCAACTTCCTTGCATATGTAAGGAGAAAAGATTCGTTCGGAATGCAATAGCCATTGCAATGCTGCAGAATCTGGCTGGAAAATTCAATTTTATTGACATTTTCGA
>NW_016959885.1:0-632 GCF_001483705.2 Eufriesea mexicana
AATATTTTGTAACGTATGTTAACGATAAAAGTAGAAAAAGTTAATAAATTGTTAGCTACTACTCCAACAAACAGCGTATTCGTATTAAAATGTATTCGTAACTTACGAGAAGCGAATAAATTAATAAATTTATTGTCAATAGCAAACTAAATTTGTTGATAACAAATATCAACGATAAAAGTCCAAAAAGTTAATAGATTATTAGGTCCTACTTAAAGAAACAGCATATTCGTGTTAAAATATATTCATAACTTACAAAAAGTTCATAAATCGCAAATTTTTGCTAACAACAAATTGAAATTGTTGACAACAAATAGTTTGCAAAGTATAATAATGATAAAAGTCAAAAAAGTTAATAAATCATTAGTTATTACAGCGAAAAAGTAACTTTTAAAGGAATCGGTAAGGTTCGGAAATTTTCGCCGATCTTCGGCCGGCCGCCGCTATATAAGGGGCCCGCGAAGGCTCGAGCCAGTTCTCGCTTCGACTTCGGGAGGTCCGCGTTAATATTCTTTCTTTTTGTTTCAGGCTTTAATTCCCTTTCTTCTTTCAGATTCTATTTCTTTTATTCCAGGTTTCATTGTTTGTGCATTCGAGTATTTCGTGCAATATTCGAATGCTTCGTCGTTGGT
>NW_016959886.1:0-556 GCF_001483705.2 Eufriesea mexicana
TAACTTCCTTGCATAACTAAGGTGGAACGATTCTATTGGCGTGCTATAGGCATTGCATGCTACGGAATCCTAGAGGAAAAAAAAATTTTATTGACATTTTCGACTTATATCGTGGCGACCTAACTTCCTTGCATAAGTAAGGGGGAAAGAGGCTATTGGCGTGCTATAGCCTTTGCAATGATATAGAATGTTGTCGGAAAATTCAAATTCATTGACATTTGCGACTAATACCATGGTGAGCTATCTTTCTTGCATAAATAAGGAGGAAAGGTTCTATTGGCGTGCTATAGGCATTGCAGAGCTATAGAATCTTCCTGGAAAATTCAATTTTATTGACATTTTCGACTGATATCGTGGTGAGCTAACTTCCTTGCGTAAGTATAAGTAAGGAGGAAAGATGCTTTTTGAGTGCTATAGCCATTGCAATGGTATAGAATGCGGATGAAAATACAATTTTGTTGACATTTTCGACTAATATCGTGGAGAGCTAACCTTCTTGCACTAATAAGGAGGAAATATCCCATTGGAGTGCTATAGGCATTGCAAGGCTATAGAA
>NW_016959887.1:0-265 GCF_001483705.2 Eufriesea mexicana
TGCAATGGAATCAGGCTGTAAAGTACAATTTTATTGTCATTTTCGACCAATATCGTTGTGAGTGCGCGTTCTCGCATAAACGTGAGTGATAGATTCTACTGGCGCGATATAGCCATTGCAGTGCAATGGAATTTGGCTGGAAAGTTCAATTTCATTGAAATTTTCGACTAATATCCTCGTGAGCAATCTTTCCTGAATAAATAAGGAGGAAAGATACCTTTGGCGTGCTGCAGCCATTGTAATGCTGCACAATCTGTCTGTAACG
>NW_016959887.1:285-1556 GCF_001483705.2 Eufriesea mexicana
TTGTCATTTTCTACCAATATCGTTGTGAGCACGCGTTCACGCATAAACGTGGGTGAAAGATTCTACTGGCGCGATATAGCCATTGCAATGCAATGGAATCTGGCTGGAAAGGTCAATTTCATTGAAATTTTCGACTAATATCCTCGTGAGTAATCTTTCCTGAATAAATAAGAAGGAAAGATACGTTTGGAGTGCTGCAGCCATTGTAATGCTGCAGAATTTGGCTGTAACGTTCAATTTTATTGTCATTTTCGACCAATATCGTGGTGAGCACGCTTTCTCGCATAAATGAGGGCGAAGGATTCTACTAGCGTGATATAGCCATTGCATTGCAATGGAATCAGGCTGGAAAGTTCAATTTTATTGACATCTTCGGCTAATACCGTCGTGAGCAAACTTTCCAGTATAAATAAGGAGGAGAGATACTTTTGGCGTGCTGTAGCCATCGTAATGCTGCAGAATCTGGCTGTAAAGTTCAATTTTATTAACTATTTCGACCAATAGAGCGCTGAGCAAACTTTCTTGCATAAAAAGAATGAAAGGTCCTATTGGCGGGCTATAGTCATTGCAGTGCTATAGAATCTGACAGGAAAGGTCAATTTTATTAGCATTTCCGACTAATATCGTGGTGAGCACGCTTTCTTGCATAAATGTGGGGGAATGATACTACTGGCGCTATATAGCCATTGCAATGCAATGGTATCAAGCTGTAAAGTTCAATTTTATTGTCATTTTCGACCAATATCGTTGTGAGCACGCGTTCTCGCATAAACGTGGGCGAATGATTCTACTGGCGCGATATAGCCATTGCAATGCAATGGAATCTGGCTGGAAAGTACAATTTCATTGAAATTTTCGACTAATATCCTCGTGAGCAAGCTTTCCAGTATAAATAAGGAGGAGAGATACTTTTGGCGTGCTGTAGCCATCGTAATGCTGCAGAATCTGGCTGTAAAGTTCAATTTTATTAACTATTTCGACCAATAGGGCGCTGAGCATGCTTTCTTGCATATATAAGGATGAAAGATGCCACTGACGTGATATGGTAATTGCAGTGCAATAGGAATTGCCTGGAAAAATTAATTTTGTTGACATTTTCAACTAATAACGCTGTGAGCAATCTTTCCCGAATAGATAAGGATTAACTATACTTTTGGCGTGCTATAGCCATTGCAGTGCAATAGAATTTGACAGGAAAGTTCAATTTCATAGGTATTATCATCTAATATCGTGGTGAGCACTCTTTCTCGCATAAATGAGGGGGAAAGATT
>NW_016959888.1:0-954 GCF_001483705.2 Eufriesea mexicana
AAGTCAAAGCCATCCCCTCCTAACCTAGCTAAGAGCAAAATAACCAAACGAAACATAGCTCTAACTAACGTGCCCCGACCAGTATTGCTGGCTTCTCCAGAGCCAAGCGGCACACATTAGTGGAGTGCAGGACACTGAAATCCATTGATTCGTAGTGCATATTGGAAAAGTCAGAGTTGCCCGAAACTAACCCAAACCAACAGAACATAACCAAACATAGCCTAACTCAAACTAACGTCCGGATACCGCCAGTCCAATCTTTCCCAGAGTCAAGCTGGACATGCTAGAGCACAGCAGAGCGAAAAATTCCACGGAATAGCAGTGTACTGCTAAAAAGTTAATGCTCTCCGGACAAAACATAGCTTAACCCAGCCTAACCGAAAGTAAACTGACCCATTATAACGTGCCTCGGCCACTCCTGCTGGCCTTGACAGAGCCAAACAGAAGTTATTAGAGCACTGATGGGGGCAGAAATCCACTTAACAGCACACTATATCACTAAACGCGTAACTGTCCTCTTCTAACCCAGAGAATCGTAGAATAACGGAAAGTATTCTAACACACCCAGACGTGCCGCGACCACCATTACTGACCTGCCCAGAGCCAAGCTGAAAATGTTAAAGCAGTGTAGGGAGCAGAAATCGACCTCATAGCAGACTGTAGCTCTAAAATCAAAGCCATCCTCTCCTAGCGTAAACAAACGTAACCAAACGTAACATAACCGAACACAACCCAACTCAACCTAACGTGTCGCGACCACTATTGCTGGCCTCCCCAGGATCAAGCGGAACACGCTAGCGGAGAGTAAAACGTAGAAATCCATAAAGTCGCCTTGTATATCAGAAAAGTCAAAGCTACCCAAGCGTAACCCAAAGCAACTGAACATATTCAAAACATACCCTGACTCAGCCAAACTTGCCGGGACATATCTTGCTGCCCACCCGAAAGCCAAGC
>NW_016959889.1:0-1924 GCF_001483705.2 Eufriesea mexicana
CCGTCCAGATTCGATAGCATTGCAATGATTATAGCTTGCCTATGTAAGCTTTCCCCCTTGTTTATGCAAGAAAGTTAGCTTACCACGATATTAGTCGAGAATGTCAATAAAATTGAGCTTTGCATACAGATTCTATAATATTGAAATGGCTACAGCACGCCAATAGAATCTTTCCCACTTATTTATGCAAGAAAGTCAGCTCACCAGGATATCAGTCGAAAATGTCAATAAAATTGAACCTTCCAGCCAGTTTCTGTGGCATTGCAGTGGCTATAGCTCGCCAATAGTATCTAAACTCCTTATTTATGCAAGAATGGTAGCTCAACACGAAATTAGTCGAAACTGTCAATAAAATATAAATTTCCAGCCAGATTCAAGAGTATTGCAGTGGCTATAGCTCGCCAATAGTATCTTTCCTCCATGTTTATGCAAGACAGTTAGCTCACCTCTATATTAATCGAAAATGTCAATAAAATTGAACTTTCCAGCCAGATTCTACTGCGTTGAAATGGCTATAGCACTCCAGAAGGATCTTTCCCCTTTGCTTAGGGAAGGAAATTAGCTCACAACGATGTTAGTAGAGAATGACATTAAGATTGAACTTTCCAGGGAGAGTCTATTGCATTACAATGCCTACAGCACGCCATTAGAATCTATCCTCCTTATATATGAGAGAAAGATAACTCACCACGATATTAGCCGAAAATGTCAATAAAATTGAATTTTCCAACCACATTCTATATCATTGCAATGTCTATAGCACGCCAATTGAATCTACCCTGCTTATTTAGGCAAGCAGAAAAAAGGCAAGCAGAAAAGCTTACCACGGTATTAGTCGAAAATGTCAATAAAATTGAATCTGCCAGGCATATTTTATATCATTGCAATGGTTATAGTATGTCAATGTAATCTTTCCCCCTCGTTTATTCAAGAAAGTTAGCTCACCACGATATTAGTCGAAAATGTCAATAAAATTGAGCTTTGCAGACCGATTTTATAGCATTGAAATGGCTATAGCACGCCAATAGAATCTTTCCTCCATGTATATGCAAGAAAGTTAGCTCACCACGATATTAGTCGAAAATATCAATGTAATTGAATTTTCCGTCCAGATTCTATAGCATTGCAATAATTATAGCTTGCCTATGTAATCTTTCCCCCTTGTTTATGCAAGAAAGTTAGCTCACCACGATATTAGTCGAAAATGTCAATGAAATTCAACTTTCCAGCCAGAATCTATAGCATTGCGAAGGCTATATGAAGCCAATAGTATCTCTCATCCTTATTTACGCAAGAAAGATAGCTCACCACGATATTAGCAGAAAATGTCATTAAATTGAATCTGCCAGGCACATTCTTTATCATTGTATTGGTTATAGAGCGCCAAGGTGATCTTTCTTCCTTGTTTATGCAAGAAAGGTAGCTCACCACAATATAAGTCGAAAATGTCAATGGAATTGAATTTTCCGGCCAGACTCTATAAGATTGCAGTGGTAATAGCTTGCCAATGTAATCTTTCCCCCTTGTTTATGCAAGAAAGTAGGCTCTCCACGATATTAGTCGAAAATGTCAATAAAATTTAACTTTGCAGGCAGATTCCATAGCATTGAAATGGCAATAGCACACCAAATGGATCTTTCCACCTCACATATGCACGGAAGTTAGCTCATCGCGATATTAGTCGTAAATGTCTACTAAGTGGAACTTTCCAGCCAGATGCTATTGCATTGCGGAGGCTGTAGCACGCCAAGAGAATCTTTCATGCTTATTTATGCAAGAAAGTTAGCTCACCACGAGGTTAGTCGAAAATGTGTATAAAATTGAACTTTCCAGCCAGATTCTATAGCATTGCGACGGCTGCAGCACGCCAATTGGATCTTTCCCACTTATTTATGCAAGAAAGTTAGCTCACCACGATATTAGT
>NW_016959890.1:0-3681 GCF_001483705.2 Eufriesea mexicana
CGGAAGAGCAGTGTATAGCACAAAAGTCAAAGCCATCCTGACCAAACATAGCATAACCTGAGCTAACAAATCGTAACGTAACTCAACCAATCGTGCCAGGACCTCCATTGCTGGCCTCCGCAGAGGCAAGCAGATGACAGTAGAGCTACATAGAGCGCAAATATCGAACGAACAGCCGTGTGTAGCACAAAAGTCAAAGCCGTTGCGACCAACGTAACGTAACGCAACAAAACTTGCCACGTCCGCTGTTGCTGGCCACCACATGGCCAAGCAGATGCTAGTGGTGCTATACTGTGTACAGGTATCTACCGAACAACAGTGTATAGCACAAAAGTCAAAGCTGCCCTAACCAAATTTATACTAACCCAGCCAAGCCAAGCGTAACCTAACTCTACCTTGTGTGTAGAGACCACCATTGCTGGCCTCTCCAGTACCGAGGAGAGTATAGTAGGGAAACGCAGAGTGCAGAAATCCACCGAAGTGCAGTGTATAGCACAAGAGTCTAAGCTGCCCTGTCCTAACCTAACCAAACGTAGCATAACCGAGCATTGCTTAACTCAAAGTAACGCGCCGAGGCCACTACTGCTTGCATCCACAGAGTCAAGCAGAATATTCTAAAGCGCAGTTGGACGCAGTAATCAACCGCATTGCAGTGTGTAGCACAAGAGTCAAACATACCTTAACCTGACCTGTCCTAATCTAACCGAACCTAACGCAGCCTAACTAATCACAGCCTGCAGAGAATACTATTGCTGGATACCCCAGAGTGGAGCAGAGCATATTAGAGCAGTGTAGGGCGCGGAGATCCACCGAATAGCGGAGTATAGCATAGAAGTCGAAGCTGCTGTATCACAACCTGACCAAACGTAACTTAACCAAACGTTACCTATCTCATCCTAACGTGCCTAGACCTCTATTGCTAGCCTCCCCAAAGACAAGCAGAACATACTAGAGCACAGTAGATCGCAGAATACCGCCGAAAAGCAGTTTACACGACGAAAGCCGAATTTATGCGTAACTAACCCATTCTAATATATCCTAACGGAACGTAGCCTAACGTAACCTAACGTGGCGAGAAAGCTATTACTGGCGACCCTGAGGCGAGCAGAGTCAAGGAGAGCAATGTAGAGCGTAGAAATCCACCGAATGTCGGTGTACAGCACAAAAGTCGCAGCTACCCTCTCCTAACCTTACCAGACTACACATTACCAACCGTAGCCTTACAATGTCTGTCGTGCCACGAGCACTATTTCTGGCCTCCCCAGGGTCGATCAGAGTCTAGTAGAGCACAGTAGAGCGCAGAACACCTCCAAACGGCAATGCATAGGACAAAAGTCAAACGTAACCTAACCTAACCATGTCTAACCTAAGCTATCCAAACTTAGAGTAACTGGAACTAACGTGCCGCGACCACTATTGTTGGCTTCCCCATGGAGAAGCAGAATATGATAGAGCACATTAGAGCACATAAGTCTATAGGATATCAGTGTTGAGGACATGTGTTAAAACTATCCTAACCTAACCCAACCATACCTAACCTATCCAAACGTAACCAATCCCAAGTTAACGGGCCGCGACCAGTACTGCTGGCTTCCGCAGAGCCAGGCAGATCATAATAGAGTACAGTTCAGCGCAGAAATACATAGAATCGCAGTCTATAGCGGAAAAGTCGAAGCTATAGAAACCAAACCAGAACTAACGTAACCTATCCAAACGTATAGTCTTTCAAAGTATCATACCGAGACCACCATTACGTGGTTCCCCAGAGCCAAGCAGAGCTTACTGCAGCACAGCTGAGAGTAGAAAACCACCGAACAGCAGCGCATACCGCGAAAGTCAAATCTATCCGTACCTGACCCAAACTATCATAACGAACCCAAACCTAGGCTAACTCAAACTAACGGGCCGAGACAACTATTACTGGCCTCCCTAGAGTCGAGCGGAGTATAGTAGAGCAACGTAGGGCGTAAAAATCCGCCGAATAGCAGTGTATAGCAGATATGACAGGGCTATCCTATCGTACCCTATACAGACGTAGTATAGCTTAGCGAAACCTGAATTAACCTAACGCGCCAAGACCGCTATTTCTGGCCTCCCCCGCACCAATCAGATCATATGAGAGAATAGCACAGCGCAGAAATCCCCTGAAATGCTGTGTATAGCGCAAAAGTCAAAGCTAACCTAACCAAGCCTAACTGAACCTAACCTAGCCCAACATAGCATAACTCGACCTAACGTGTGGCGGCAGCTACTGCTGCCCTCCCGAGAGACGAGAAGGATATAGTAGACTACAGCACTAAAATGATAGCTACCCTCTCATAACCAAATCAAACGTAACATAGCCAAACGCAACATAACTCAGACTAACGTGCCGAGATCAGTACAGCTGGCATCCCCATAGCCAAGCAGAATACACTAGACCACAGTAGAGCGCAGAAAGCCACCAAATGGCAACGTATACCACAAAAGTGTAAGACATCCTTACCAAACCGAACCATACACATCCGAAACAAACGTAGAACGTATAAACCTAACCGGCCGAGACCTGTAATGCATCGACGGAGCCAAGCAGGACATACTAGAACAGAGTAGAACGCAGATGTCAACCGAACAGAAGCGTACAGCACGAAAGTCAGAGCCACCCCAACAAACCAAACCCAACCGTACTTAAGCGAACGTAACATAATTCAACCTATCGTGCAACGACCGCCCTTGCTGGTCTCCGCAGAGACGAGTATAGCATTGTGCCGCAATGTAGAGCGCAGAAATGCTCTGAATGGCGGTGTATAGTACAAGAGTCATAGCTATCCTCTTCTAACCTAACCAAACGTGACATAACCGTACGCCATGTTACACAACCTATCGTGCCGAGACCGCTATTGCTGTCCAACCCAGTGAAAAGGAGAACATGCTGGAACAAAGTGCAGCGCAGAAATCCGCCGACAGCAGTCTACACTGCGTTAGTCAGAGCTGTCCAAATATAGACCAGATAATCACAGCGCAACCAAACGTAGCCTAACTAAATCTAACGCCACGAGACTCCTATTACCGGCCTTCCCATAGGCGAGCCGGGTATAGCAAAGCAACGCAGAGTGCCAAAATCCGCCGGACAGCAGTGTATAGCACAAGAGACGAAGCTATCATATCCAAAGTATAGCCAATCGTAACATAAACAAGCGTAACGTAACACAACCTATCGCGCTGCCAACACGATTGCTGGCATCCCAGAGCCGAGCAGAACATATTACAGCACAGTAGATACCAGAAATCAACCGCATGGCCGTGCACTCCAAGAAAGTCAAAACTATCCGACCCTAACCGTAACTAACATAACCCAATCAAACGTTGAATATCTCAACCTAACGTGCCAAGACCAGTATTGCTGTCCACCCCAGAGCCAAGCAAAGCATATTAGAACAGAGTGCAGAGCAAAAGGCCACCGAATAACAGTGTATAGCGCAAAAGGCAGAGCTACCCTAACCAAACAAAACCCAACCTAACCAAACCGACCGTACCCTATCTCAACCTAGCGTGCCGAGACCTCACTTGCTGGCCTTCCAGAGCCAAACAGAATATACTAGGGCATAGCTGAGTGCAGTATTCCACCGCATTGCAGTCTGTGACATAAAAGTCAAGGCTATCCAAACCTAACACAAACAAACACAACCAACCAAACGTATT
>NW_016959891.1:0-695 GCF_001483705.2 Eufriesea mexicana
CAATACGTAGAATCTCAGTGTACAGCAGAAAAGTCAAAGATACCCAAACCGAACACAAACCAATAGAACCTGACCTAACCAAGACAAACTCAACATAACGTGCAGCGACCACTATTGCTTGCCTCCCCGGGATCTAGCAGATTAGAGTAGAGCACAGTGGAAGCCATGAATCCATCAAATAACTGTGTATATCGCGAAAGTCGAAGTTACACTGACCAAACATATACGAACCTAACGTAGCCGTTCGTAACATAACTCAGACTGCCGTGTCACGGCCACCACTTCTGGCATCCCGAGAGTCGAGCAGGGTATAGTAGAGCAATGTGGACCACAGAAATCCACCGGATATCAGTGTACAGCACACACTTCAAAGCTACCCTATCCCAAACTGATCAAACGTAACGTAATCATACGTAACCTAAGACACCCCAACGTTCCGAGACCGATATTGCTGCCGTCGTCAGAGCAAGGCAGAATGTATTAGTGGAGATAAGATCGCAGAAATCCATAAACACTCAGTGCACAGCACAATAGTCGTAGCTAACCTATCCTAACATAAACAAACGTAACATAACCGAACGCAGCTAAACTCAATCTATCGTAACGTGACAAATATTGTTGGCGTCCCCATCCCCAATCAGAGCAGATTAGAGAGCAGTAGAGAGCAGAAGTCCACCGAATAGCTGTGTATAACA
>NW_016959892.1:0-510 GCF_001483705.2 Eufriesea mexicana
TTAGGCAACCTATTCGCCAAGCTATAACACATTATAGATTTTGAATATACCTATTCTCTGGCACGAAGATGGGTGTACTTACCAATGGATTGAAGGCGTTAGACGATCTATTCACCAAGCAATAACAGGTTACAGATTTTGAATATACCTATTCTCTGGCAAGTAGATGGCTGTACTTGCCATTGGATTGAAGGCGACAGGCAATCTGATAGCGAAGCTGTGGCAGCTTATACATTTTGAATAGACTTACTCTCTGGCAAGTAGATGGCTGTACCTGCCATTGGATTGATGGCGTTAGGCGATCTATTCACCAAGCTACAACAGGTCATAGATTTTGAATAGACCTCTTCTCTGGTAAGTAGATGGCTGTACTTGCACAGGCGTTGGGCGATCTATTCACCAATCTATAACTGGTTATAGATTTTGAATACGCCTATTCTCTGGCATGTAGATTGCTGTACTTGCGAGTGGTTGCAGACGTTAGGCGACCTATTAACCAAGCTATAGCAG
>NW_016959893.1:0-2318 GCF_001483705.2 Eufriesea mexicana
CAGCCACCAATCCGGCCATCCATCCATCCAGCCGTGCACTCATCCATACGTCCATACATCCATACATCCATACATCCATACATCCATGCAGCGATGCATACAGCCACACATACATCCATAGATAAAACCATAAATACATCCATACATTCGTCCATACGTACATCCATACATACATCCATACATTCATACATACATAGATACACCCTACCACCCGCGCATAGATCCATGCATACATCCACCCGCCTCTACATCCATCCATTCATACATCCATTCACCTACCCATACATCAATCCATACATCCATACGGAGATCCATAGATACATCCATCCGTCCGTACAGGCATCCGTCCATGCATACAACCACCCTTACATCCATCCTTCCATACATCCATCCATCCATACATCCTCCCATCCATACATCCATCGATCCATACATTCATCCGATCATACATCCAACCAACCAATCCATCCTTCCATGCGTACATCCAAACATACATCCATAGAAACGTCCATACATATATCCATACAACCATAAATTCTTGCATCCATACATCAGTTCATCAATGCATCCATTCATCCATATATCCTTACATCCACACATACATCCATCCATACATTCATCCAGCCATACACCCATCCATCAATACATCCTCCCATCCATACATCCACCGATACATACATCCATCCAACAATCCATCCATCTATCCACACATCCATACATACACCAAAACATACAACCATTCATACATATATATATTCAACCATACATACTTGCATACTTACATGCTTACATATATCCATACATACATCCATACATAGATCCATACAAACGTACATACATACAGCAATGCATACTTCCGTACATACATCCATACATACATCCATGCATACATCCATTCATACACCCATACAAACATCCATACATACATCCATACATTCATACATACATGCATCCATACACCTGTACATCAATACATCCATCCATACACTTATCCTTCCATCCACACATACATCCATCCGTAAATTCGCCCATACATACACCCATCCATACATCCATCCAACCAAGCATCCAACCACCAATCCATCCATCCATTTATACATCCACACATACATCAAAGCATACATCAATAAATACAGTCATACATTCATTCATACATACTTCCATACATTCATACATAGATATATCCACACAAACATCCATACATACATATTTCCGTATATGCATACGTTCACCCATCGATCCATACAACCATCCATACATACATCCATCCACCAATCCAACCTTCCGTCCATACATCCATACATACATACATACATACACCCATACACGCATTCATATATAAATCCGTAGATACACCCGTACATACAACCATACATACATGCATACTTCCATCCATACATATATCAGTACATACATCAACACATACACCCATACATACATCCATTCAAACATCCATACATACATCCATACATACATGCTTCATACATCAATACACACTTCCATCCGTTCATATATCCATACATACATAGATCCATACATACATCCATACATACATCCATACATACATGTTTCCGTACATCCATACGTTCACCCATCGATCCATACAACCATCCATACATACATCTATCCACCAATCCAACCTTCCGTCCATACATCCATATATACATCAATACATAAATCCATCCATGCATGCATCCATACATACATCCGTACATACATCAATATGTACATCCATCCATGCATACATACAAATATACATTTGTCCATACATTCGTACATCCATAAATCCATACATCCATACATCCATACATCCAAACATTCATGCATCCAAACATCTCTACATCAATACATCCATCCATCCATATGACCATCCATGAACACATACACCCAACCATGCATCCATCCATCCATGCACTCATCCGTTCATCTGTGTATCCCCTCAACCACACGTACATACATCCATTCATACATACACCCACACATACATCCAAAAAACACATCCGCACATGCAACAGTATATACACCGATACATACATCCATGCATCCATATATCCATCATTCCGCACAACCACCCATTCATACGTCCACCCATCTATACATCCGTCCATCCATGAAATCATACACGCATAAAAGCACCCATACATACACCCATACGTACATACATCCATCATTCCACACATCCATCCATCCATACGTCCACCCATACACGCATCCCTCCATTCGTACATCCTTCAATGCATACATCTATTCATACTTCCATACATATACGCAACCATATATCCATAAATCCGTCCAACCATACAAGCATCCATCCATTT
>NW_016959894.1:0-422 GCF_001483705.2 Eufriesea mexicana
ATAATAAAAGTGAAAAAATTAATAAATTATTGCCTACTACTTAAACAAACGACGTATTTGTGTAGAATATATTCGGAACTCACAAGAAGTTAATAAATTAATAAATTTATTGTTAATAACAAATTAAAATTGTTGATAGCAAATAGTTTGCAACGTATATTAACGATAAAAGTCAAAAAAGTTAATAAATTATTAGTTATTACAACGGAAAAGTAACTTTTAAAGGAATCGGGAAAGTTCGGAAATTTTCGCCGATCTTCGGCCGGCCGCCGCTATATAAGAGGCCCGCGTGCAGGCTCGAGCCAGTTGTCGCTTAGACTTAGACTTCGGAAGGTCCGCGTTAATATTTTTTATTTTTGTTTCAGGTTCTAATTATTTTTCTTTTTCCAGATTATATTTCTTTCATTCTATTTGTCTTTGTT
>NW_016959895.1:0-234 GCF_001483705.2 Eufriesea mexicana
TAACGTGCCGAGAGCGCTGTTCCTGGCGTCCACAGAGACAAGCAGAGTCCGATCTCGCAAAGAGGAGCGCAGGATCCCATGTAATAGCAGTGTGTATCACAAAAGACAAAGGTATCCTAATTTATCACAATGTATCCTAGTACAATCAAGCGTAATCGCACGAAACCTAAGGTGCCGCGACCACTATTGCTGGTCTGAATAGAGCCGAGCAGAGAGTAGTAGAGCTATGTACAG
>NW_016959896.1:0-8591 GCF_001483705.2 Eufriesea mexicana
CGGTTCATTTCCGCGCTCCCCTGTACTCTAATACTTTCTGCTTGTCCCTGGGGCGACCAGCAATACTGTTCACGGATCACTAGGTTGGAATATGCTACGTTTGGTGAGGCTACGTTAGTTTGGGTTAGGCACGGATAGCTTTGCTTTTCTGCTCTACACCGCGATTCTGTGGATTTCTGTGCCCTGCTCTACTCTGACATGCCCTGCTCGGCTCTGGGGAGGCTAGAGATAATGGTTGCGGCACGCTATGTTGCGCTAGGCTGCGTTTGTTTGGGTTATGTTAGTCTGGGTTAGGTGTGAATATCTTTGACTTTTTTTGCTATGCACTGCAGTTCTATGGATTTCTGCGCTCGATTGTGGTCTCGCATATTCTCCTTGGCTCTGGGGAGGACAGCATTGCTGTCCCGGCACGTTATTTTGAGTTAGGCCACGTCTGGTTAGGTCTGGTTGGGTCTGATAGTGTTAGGATATCTTCGACTACTGTGCTATACACAACATTGCGGTGGATTACCGCTATCTGCTGCGCTGTAGTATATGCTGCTTGGCTCCGGGGAGGAGAGCAATATTGTCGTCGGCACGCTAGGTTGTGTAAGGTCACGTTTGGTTACGTTACGCTTGGATAGGTCAGGAGAGATTGGCTTTGACCTTTGTGCTATGTACTGCTATTCATTTGATTCCTGCGATCTATAGTTCTCTAATATTTTCTACCTGTCTCCGGGTATGGTAGCAGCAGTGGTATTTGCACAAGAGGTTTGTATAATTTACTCTTGCTTACGTTACGTTTGGCTATGTTAGGACAGGGTAGCTCTGACTTTTGTGCTATACATTGCTTTTCGGCGGCTTTCTGCGCCCTGCAGTGGTCTAATATTTTCCGCTGGGCTCTGGGAAGGGCAGCAACAATAGTCTCGCCACGTTACGTGGAGATACGTTAGTTTAAGTTAGGTTATGTTATGTTATGTTCGGTTAGGGTAGCTACTGCTTACCTGCTATATATTGCAATTCTATGGATTTCTGCGCTCTACTGCGGTCTCGTTTGTTCCGCTAGTCTCTGCGGAGGACAGCAGGTGTGTCCTGTTCACTTTACGTTCAGATCGGTTACGTTCGGTTATGTCATATTTGATCAGGCTAGGTTAGGGTGGCATTGACATTTGTGCCACAAACTGAGATTCCATGTATTCCTGTGCTCTACTCTGCTTCAATAGGTTCCGCTTCTCGCTGTGGAGGACAGCAACAGAGGTTTGGTCACGTTAGTTAGAGTTATATTACGATAGGATAAGTTGGGATAGGGTAGCTGCGTCCTTTCTGCAATACATTGCGTTTCTATGGATTTCTGCTCACCGCTCTACACCATTACGCTCCGCTTGGTACTGTGAAGGCCAACAATAATGGTCTCGGCACTTTAAGTTGGATTAGATTGCGTGTGGTTAGGCTAGGTTGGGTGTAGTTTGGATAATATGGCTATGACCCTTCTGCTATACAATGCGATTATATGGATTTCGGCGCTCTATTTTCCTCTAGATTCGCTTAGGATACGTTTTGTGAGGGTAGGATTAGGTAGTTCTAACTTTTCGCTATACACTGCTGTTCGGTGGATTTCTGCGCTCTACATAGCTCTACAATACCCTGCACGTCTATGGGGAAGGCAGTTATATTGGGCTCGGCGCGTTTGGTTGATATATGCTACTTTCGGTCAGGATACGATAGCTTGGTCTATGTTTGGGTGGCTTTGACTAAATTGCTACTAGGAGGATTTTTGCGCTCCGCTGGCCTCCACTGTATTCCCGTTGGCTCAGGGGAGTCCAGCAATAGTGGCCTCGTCACGGTACGTTTAGTTTGGCTAGGTTTGTTTAGGCTACGTTAGCTTGGGTTACGTTTGGATAGCTATGACTTTTCTGATATACCCTGTGATTCTATGGATTTCTGCGCTCTACTCACCTCTAATGTGTTCTGCTTCGATCTGGAGAGGCCAGCGATAGTGTTCATAGCACGATAGATTATGCTGGGTTACGTTTGGTTTGTTTAGGTTTGGCTAGGTTAGGCTAGGAGGGCTTTGGCTCTTTTTCTGTAAACTGCCATTCGATGGATTTCAGCACTCTACAATGCTCTAATGTGCATTGCTTGGCTCTCGAGAGGCCAGTATTAGAGGTCTCGGCTCGCTAGGTATATTCACTCTAGGCTTGGTTAGGTTGGTCTAGGCCAGGTTTGGTTGGGGCACCTTTCTCTTTTGTGCTTTATTCTGATATTTGATGGCTTTCTGCTATCTACTGTGCTCCGGTATGTTCTGCTTAGCACTGCGGAGGCCAGCACTTCTGGTCTCGTCACGTTAGGTTAAGTTATGTTACGTTTGGTTGTATTTCCATTGAATAGATTAGGAGAGCAAAGCTTTTACTTTTGTGCTGTACGCTGACATTCCGTGGATTTCTACGATCTACACTTCACTACTATGCTATGGTCGACACTGGTGGGAAAGTAGCAGTGGTCTCGGCACGTAAGATTTCGTTTGCTTACGATCGGTTACGTTACGGCAGCCTTGGTTAGGTTTGAATTGCTTTAACTATCGTCCTATACACTATTTTGCGGAGGATTGCTGTGATCTACTGTGCTCTATTATATCCTGCTTGGCTGTGGGGAGGCCACGAGCAGTGGTCGCGGCACGTCATGTTGAGCCATGGTACGCTTGGTTAGATTAGGTGAGGACAGGTTATGTCATTGTATATACGGCCTTTGTGCTATTCACTGCGATGCGGTGGTCCTCTGCTCTGAACTGCGTACTAGTATATTCTACTTTGCTTCGTGGAGGCCAGCAGCAGTGTTCTCGTTTCGTTAGGTTGAGTTGGGCTACGTTCGGCTGTGTGACGTTTGGTTAGGTTAGGATATGGTAGCTTTGACTTTTGCCGTGTAAACTACGATTCCATGGATTACTGCTCCCTATGCAAATGTAATATGTTCTGCACGGCTATGGAGAGTTCAGCAATAGGTGTCCTGGCACGTTAGTTTGTTTTAGGTTACGTTTGGTTATATTAGGTTACGTTTGGTTAGTTTAGGTTACGTTGAGTTGCGTTAGTACATCTTCGGCTTTTGTGTTACACACTGCTACTCTGTCGATATCAGTGTCCTACGTTACTATGCTAAACTCTTCCTAGCTTTCGTTAGGCCAGCAATAGTGGTCGTGGCATGCTAGTTTGTGTTATGTTACGCTTGGTTAGGCCAGGTTTGGTTAGGAAGTCTTTGACTTTTGAGATGCACACTGCAATTCGATGGGTTTCTGCGCCCGTGTCTTCTCTAGTACGTTTTGCTTGGCTCTGGGGATTCCAGCAATAATGCTTTAGGCACGTCATGTTTAGTTACGTTTCGATTGGTTGGGTTAGGCTTGGTCATGAAATGTTTTATATCTTTGACTTTAGTGCAATACACTGCATTGCGGTGGACTTCTGCGCTCTACTGTGCTATAGTATACTCTGCTTGGCTCTGCTTAGTACAGCAAAGGTGGTGTCGTCGCGTTCGGTTATGTTATGTTGCGCATGGCTATATTATATTTGAATAGGTTAGGATAGGGTTGCTTCAGCATTTGTTTTATACACTGCGGCTATATGGATTTCTGCGCCCCAGAACTCATCTAATATGTGCTGCATGTGTCTATGGACAGCAGCAGTATTGGTCACTGCACGCTAGGTTGAGCTATGTTATGTTTGTTTACGTTACGTTTGATTTGGTTAGGATGTGGTAGCCTTGGCTTTTGTGGTATATACTGCTGTTCGCTGAATGTCTGCGCTCTACGTTGCCACTATATACTGCTCGACTCTAGAGATGCCAGCATTAGTGGTCTCGGTCCGTTAGGTTTTGTTATGTTACGTTCGTTTTTGATACGTTTGGATAGCATAGGATGTGGTGGCTTTGACTTTTGAGCTATAAAGTGTGCTTCTATGGATTTCTGCGCCCTACTCTCCTGTAATATGTTCTGCTAGGCTATGGGGAGACCAGAAATAATGGTCGCGGCTCGATAGGTACGTTCTGCTAGGCTATGGGGAGACCAGAAATAATGGTCACGGCTCGATAGGTAGAGGAAACTAACGGTAGAATATGTTACGATTGCCTAGGTAAGGATAGGGTTGCTTCGACTTTTCTGCTATACACTGCTGTACCGTGGATTTCTGCGCTCTGCTCTGCTCCAGTATGTTCTGCTCGGTTCCGGGCAGGCCAGAAATAGTGACCTCAGCACGCTAGCTTGAGATATGTTGCGTTCGGTTGTGTTACGTTTTGCTAGGTTAGGGTAGGATAGCTTAGACTTTTGGGCTATAGTCTCCTATCCGCGCTTTCCTGCGCTCTACTGTGCTCTAGTGTCTCCTGCTTGTCTCTGTGGGGGCAGTAATACCGGTTTCGGGACGATAGGTTGAGTTATGCTACGTTTGGCTATGTGCCATTGGCTTCGGTTAGGTGTGGGTATCTTTGCCTCTAATAATCTACACTGCGATTCTATGGATTTCAATGCTCTACTCTCCACTAATGTGCTCTGTCTGACTCTGGGGAGGACAGAAATACTGGTCGCGACACGTTTGTTTGTGTTATGTTACGTTTGGTTATGTTACGATTCCCTAGGTTAGGGGAGGATGGCTTTGGCTTTAGTGCTATTGTCTGCTCCCAAATGGATCTCTGCGCCCTACAGTACCGTAATACTAACAGCTTCGCTCTGGGGAGGCCAGCAATAGTGCTCTCGTCACGTTACATTGAGGCACGTTACTTTCGGTTATGTTGGATTAGGCTAAGCTTGGTTAGGATAGCTTTAACTTTTGTAGTGTACACTTCTATTCGTTGGGTTTCTGCGCTCTACTGAGCTCTAATATGTCCTGCTTGGCTCTAGGGAGGGCAGCAATGGCAGGCTCAGCACGTTAGCTTTAGTTAGGCTTAGATTGGCTTTGTTCTGTGGGTTTGGGTTAGGTTTGGGTAGCTGTGACCTCTCTGATATACTGCGATCCTTCGAATTTCTGCATTATACTTTCCGCTAGTCTGTTCTGCTTGGCTCTGGTGAGACCGGCGTCAGTGGTCGGGGTGCGTTGGGTTAGGATAGGTTACGTTTGGATATGTCACGATTGGTTAGGGTAGGTGACGGTAGCTTCGACATTAGCGCTATAGTCTGCTATTAGGTGGAATTCTGCGCAATACAGTTCTTTAACACCTTCAGCTTGGCTCCGGGAAGGACAGCAATAATGGTCTCGGCACGTTAGGTTTGGTTAGGCTGTTTGGTTATGTTCTGTTTCTTTCGGTTAAGTCTGGGTAGCTTTGACTTTTCCGATATACCCTCCGATTCTATCGACTATCTGCGTTCTACTCCCTACTAATGTGTTCGACTACTGTGCTCTAGTGTCTCCTGCTTGTCTCTGTGGGGGCAGTAATACCGGTTTCGGGACGATAGGTTGAGTTATGCTACGTTTGGCTATGTGCCGTTGGCTTCGGTTAGGTGTGGGTATCTTTGCCTCTAATAATCTACACTGCGATTCTATGGATTTCAATGCTCTACTCTCCACTAATGTGCTCTGTCTGACTCTGGGGAGGACAGAAATACTGGTCGCGACACGTTTGTTTGTGTTATGTTACGTTTGGTTATGTTACGATTCCCTAGGTTAGGGGAGGATGGCTTTGGCTTTAGTGCTATTGTCTGCTCCCAAATGGATCTCTGCGCCCTACAGTACCGTAATACTAACAGCTTCGCTCTGGGGAGGCCAGCAATAGTGCTCTCGTCACGTTACATTGAGGCACGTTACTTTCGGTTATGTTGGATTAGGCTAAGTTTGGTTAGGATAGCTTTAACTTTTGTAGTGTACACTTCTATTCGTTGGGTTTCTGCGCTCTACTGAGCTCTAATATGTCCTGCTTGGCTCTAGGGAGGGCAGCAATGGCAGGCTCAGCACGTTAGCTTTAGTTAGGCTTAGATTGGCTTTGTTCTGTGGGTTTGGGTTAGGTTTGGGTAGCTGTGACCTCTCTGATATACTGCGATCCTTCGAATTTCTGCATTATACTTTCCGCTAGTCTGTTCTGCTTGGCTCTGGTGAGACCGGCGTCAGTGGTCGGGGTGCGTTGGGTTAGGATAGGTTACGTTTGGATATGTCACGATTGGTTAGGGTAGGTGACGGTAGCTTCGACATTAGCGCTATAGTCTGCTATTAGGTGGAATTCTGCGCAATACAGTTCTTTAACACCTTCAGCTTGGCTCCGGGAAGGACAGCAATAATGGTCTCGGCACGTTAGGTTTGGTTAGGCTGTTTGGTTATGTTCTGTTTCTTTCGGTTAAGTCTGGGTAGCTTTGACTTTTCCGATATACCCTCCGATTCTATCGACTATCTGCGTTCTACTACCTACTAATGTGTTCGGCTTGGCACTATGGAGGCCAGCAATTGTCTTCGCGGCACGGAAGGCTGAGTTATGTTACGTTTGGTTATTTAGCGGTTGGATGGGTTAGGAGAGGATAGCATTTACTTTAGTGCTTCGGTCTGGAATTAGGTGGACCACTGCTCCGTACGGTGCTCTAAGATTTTCTGCTTGGCTTTGAGAAGGCCAATAACAGTGGGCTCGGCACGTCACGTTGAGTCATGTTACGTCCGGTTACGTAGGGTTAGGCTAAGTTTGGACAGGGTAGCTTCAACTTTGGCTGATTGCTGCTACCCGGTATACATCTGCGCTCTTCTGTGCAGTAGTATGTCCAGCTTGACTTTGGGCAGGGCAGCAATAGTGGTCTCCTCGCGTTTTGTTGTGTTAGGCTATGACGTTTATTCTCTGTTTGCTCGGGTTAGGTCTCTGTAGCTTTAAATTTCCTCATATACACCGCGTTTTTATGGATTTCTGCTTTCTGCACTCAACTGAATGTGTGCTGCTTGGCACTGGTGGGCACAGCAATAGCGGTCTCGGCACGTTAGATTGTGTTAGGCTATGTTTGTTTATGCTCTGTCTGTTCTGGTTAGTACTCTGTAGCTTTGGATTTCCGCATATACACTGCGCTTATATGGGTTTCTGCATTCTATTCGCCACTAACGTGTTCCGATTGGCTCCCGGAATGCCAGCAACAGCGACCGCGGCACGTTAGTTTGAGTTGTGTTACGTAGGTTTATGTTACGCTTGGTTAGGGTATGAGAGGATAGCTTTGACTTAGTGCTATAATCCACAATTCGGTGGATTTCTGGGCACAACAGTGCTCCAATATTTTCAGCTTGGCTCTGGGAAGGAAAGCAATAGTGTTCTCTGCACTCTACGTTGAGACGTGTTACGTTCGGTTAGGCTGGGTTAGGCTATGATTGATTACGATAGCTTTATCTTTTGCGCTGTACACTGCTATACGAAGGACTTCTGCGCTCTGCTCTGCCCTAGTATTGCCTGCTTCGCTCTCGGGAGGGCAGCAATGGCAGTCTCGGCACGTTTGGTTGAGTTCGGCTATGGTTGGATATGTTTCGCTCGTTTGGGTTAGGCTTGGGTAGCTTTGTGCTTCCTGGTATACACGGCGATGCTACGGATTTCTGCATTACACTCTCCACTAGTGTGCCCTGCTTGGCTCTGCGAAGGCCAGCCATAGCGGCCGTGGTGCGCTAGGTTGGGTTATGTTTCGTTTGGAAATGCTACGGTTGGCAAGGTTACAAGAGGGCAGCTTCGACTTTAGTGCTATAGTCTGCCATTAGGTAGATGTTTCGCCCTAGTGTGCTCTGGTACTTTGAGCTTTGCTCTGGGGAGGCCAGCAGTAGTGGTCTCTTCGCGTTGTGTTAGTCAGGTTACGCCCGATTAGGCTTGTATGTGCTGAGTTTGGTTAGGATAGCTTCAACTTTTCTGCTGTTCACTGCTTTACGAGGGATTTCTGCGCTGTACTGTGCTCTAGTATGTCCTGCTTGGCTCTGCAGGGGCAGCAGTGACCGTTTCGGCACGTTAGGCTGAGTTAGGCTATGTTTGGTTATGCTGTGTTGGTTCGGGGTTGGTTAGTGTAGCTGCGACTCTTCAGGTATACACTGAGGTTCTATGGATTTCTGGTTTCTAGTCCCCACCAGTGCATTCTGTTTGGCTCTAGGGATGGCAGCAATAGTGGTCTCGGTACGTTAGGTTGTGTTAGGCTGTGTTCGCTTACATCCTGTTTGTTCGGGTTAGGTATTTGAAACATTGAATTTCTTGACATACGCTGCGATTATGATGATTTCTGTTCTCTAACCTCCACTAACGTGTTGTGCTTTCCTCTTGAGAGGCCAGCAATAGTGCCCGCAGCACGTTAGGTTGAGTTAGGTTATGTTCGGTTATCTTACGATTGGTTAGGTTAGGAGTGGGCACATCTGACTTTAGTGCCATAGTCCGCTATTAGGCGGATTTTAGGGCTCAACGTTGCTCTAATATTTACAGCGTGGCTGTGGGAAGGCCAGCGACAGTGGTCTGCGCACGCTATGTTAGGTCAGATTACGTTCGGTAAGATCTGATTAGGCTAAGTTTGTTTAGGATAGCTGTAACTACTGTGCTGTACACTGCTGATCGGTGGATTTCAGAGCTCTGCTGTGCTCTAGTATGCCCTGCTTGGCTCTGGGGAGGGCACCAATGGCGGTGTCGGCGTATTGGGTTGAGTTAGGCAATGT
>NW_016959897.1:0-649 GCF_001483705.2 Eufriesea mexicana
TCACAAGAGACGAAGATAACCTATCATAACATGACCAAGCATAACCTAACCTAATGTTGCATTGCTCGACGTAACTTGCCGCGGCAGCTGCTGTCTGCCTCCCCAGAGCCCAGCAGAACGTTGTATAGCACAGTAGATCACAGAAATCCTCAGGATAAGAGCGCAAAACTGGAAAGTCGATGGTATCCTAAGCAAACATAACATGACCTAACCTTACGGAACGCAACCTAACTCAGCCTCACGTGCCACTACCGCTGTCGCACGCATCCCCATTGTCGAGAGGCGTATAGTAGAGTAATGCAAAGCACCGAAATCCACCCAATGGCAGTGTATAGCACAAAAGACAAAGAAATCCTTACCGAACCATCGCAACCAAACCCAATGAAACGTAACGTAACTCAACCTATCGTGCCGAGACGGATATTGCCGGACTCGCCAGTTCCATACATTAGAACACAATAGAGCGCGGAAATGCGCGAATAGCAGTGTGGAGCACAGAAGACGAAGATATACTAACCTAACCAGATCCAACCTAACCTTACGGAACGCAGCATGACTCAACATAACGTGCCGCGACCACTGCTATTGGCGTCCGCAAAGCCAAGCGTAATATATTAGAGCACATTAGATCACAGGAATCCAAAACATA
>NW_016959898.1:0-226 GCF_001483705.2 Eufriesea mexicana
CCTAACGTCTTCAACCAATGGCAAGTACAGCCATCTACTTGCCAGAGAATTGGTCGATTCAAATTCCATTACCTGTTTTAAATTGGTGAATAGATAGCCTAACGCCTTCAATCCAATGGCAAGTACAGCCATCAGCTTGCCAGAGAATAGGTCTATTCAAAATCAATAACCCGTTATGGCTTGGTGAATAGATCGCCTAACGCCTTCAATCCAATGGCAAGTACAG
>NW_016959898.1:366-572 GCF_001483705.2 Eufriesea mexicana
CCTGCTATAGCATGGTGAATAGATCGCCTAACGCCTTCAACCCAATGGCAAGAACAACCATCTACTTGCCAGGGAATAGGTATATTCATAATCAATAACCTGTTATAGCTCGGTGAATAGATCGCCTAACGCCTTCAATCCAGCGGCAAGTACAGCCATCTACTTTCCAGAGAATAGGTCAATTCAAAATCTATAACCTGCTATAG
>NW_016959899.1:0-267 GCF_001483705.2 Eufriesea mexicana
ATATCAAACGCAACCTAGCGCAACCAAACATGACGAGACCTCTATTGCTGACCTCCACAGATACAAGCAGAGTATAATGCAGCAAGGTTGTGTGTAGGGATCCGCCGTATTGCAGTGAAGAGCACAAAAGTAAAAGATTCCCTAACATAATCTGATCTTGCCTAACCTAACCTAACGCAGTGTAATTCAACATGGCGTGCCACTACCACTGCTCCTGGCCTCTCCTGAGCCTAGCAGAGTGTCGGAGAGCACAGTAGGTCACAGAAA
>NW_016959900.1:0-1610 GCF_001483705.2 Eufriesea mexicana
AACAGAACATATTAGATCACGGTAGAGCGCAGAATTCCACCGAATAGCAGTGTACAGCGCAAAGTCAAATCTACCCTAACAAAGGCTAACATAGCCTGACCAAGCCAAACGAAACGTGTCTCAACATAACGTGCCGAGGGCACTGTACCTGACGTCCACGGAGACAAGCACAGTGTGATACCCCACATAAGAGCGCAGAAGTCAACAGGACAGCAGTGTGTAGCACAAAAGTCGAAGCTACCCTAACGTACCGTGAGGTAACCTAACCGAGCCGAACGTAATATAGCTCAACATAACATGCGGCGAGCACAACTTCTGGCCTCCAGATATTCTAGCAGAGCGCATAAAGCTATGTAGTGCGTAGGAATCCACCGAGTTGCAGTGAATAGCGCAGAAGTGAAGCTACGCTACCCTAACATATCCAAACATAGCATAACTCAACCTAACGTGCCGCGACCACACTTACTGGCCTTCCCAGAGCCAAGCAGGATACACTAGAGCGCAGTGGAGCACAGAAATCCACCGAACAGCAGTGTGCAGCACAAAAGTTAAAGCTGTCATGTCCAAACTTATCCTGAACCAACCTTACAGAACGTAACATGACCCGACGTAAAGTTCCGAAGCCACTACTTCTGGGTTTCCCATAGGCAAGCTCGAAGCATTATCGCTCTGTAGGGCGCAGAAATCCACCTAACAGCAGACTGAAGCACGAAAGTCAAAGCTATCCACAACTAACCTAGCCAACCGTAACATAACCAAGTGTAACCCATCCCAACCTAACGTGCCGCGACCACTATTACTGGCCTCCCCTGATCCAAGCAGAACACATTAGTGGTGAGCAGAGCGCAGAAATCCATAGAATCGCAGTGTATGTCAGAAAAATCAGAGGTACCTAAACCCAACCCATACCAACGGAGCATTGCCAAACATAGCATAAATCAACGTAACCTGCCGAGACCGCTACTGCTGCCCTCCGCAGAGACAAGCAGGACATACTAGAGCGCAGTGGAGAGCAGAAATCAACAGAATATCGGCGTACAGAACAAGGAATGGAGCATTTCAAGCCAAACTTTTCCTAGTACGACCTGACAGAACGTAACGCGACGAAACATAACGTGCCGAGACCACTTTTGCAGACCTTCGCAGAGCGAAACTGAAGCTATTAGAGCCCCGTAGGGTGCAGAAATCCACTTAATAACAGATTAAAGCACTAAAGTCAAAGCTATCCTCTCATAACGGAAGGAATCGTAACATAACCAAACGAATCATAACTAACACTATCGTGCCGCGACCACAATTAATGGCCTCCCCAGGGGCAAGCAGGGCACACTAGAGCGCAGTAGGTCGCGGAAATCCGCCGAACAGCTGCGTAACGCACTGAAGCTAAAGCTATCCTTACAGAACTTAGCCCGACCCAACCTAACCGAACGTAACCTGACATATAGTAACGCGCAGAGGCCACTATTGCTGGCCTTCCCAGAGCCAAGCTGAAAGCATTAGAGCACTGTATGACTCACGAATCAACCTAATAGCGGACCATAGCACTACAGACAAAGCTACCCTCTCCTAACAAAACCAGCAGTATCATAGCCAAGCGTAACCTTCGACAA
>NW_016959901.1:0-479 GCF_001483705.2 Eufriesea mexicana
CCGCACGTTAGTTTGAGTCAGGTTTCGTTTTATTCTGTTAGATTAGTTAAAGTTTGGTTATGACGGCATTGTCTTTTGTTATACACGAATATTCGGTGGACCTCTGCGCCCTGCTGCGCTGTAATACATTCTAGTTGGATCTTGGGAGGCCAGCAATAGTGATCTCGGCACGCAAGGTTGAGTTACGTTACGCTTCGCTTGGCTAGGTCCGGATACGTTTGCTCAGTATAGCTTTGACATTTGTGGTGTACACTGCTACTCGGTCGATATCTGTTCACTGCATTGCTTTCCTATCGTCTGCTTGTATCTGGGGAGGGCGGCAATAGTGTTCCGGGCGCGATAGTATGAGTTAGGTTACAGGTTACTTTCGGCTATGTCATGTTTGGCTACGTTAGGATACGAAGGCCTCGACTTTTACGCTATACATTGTTACTCGGTGGATTTCTGCTTTCTGCAGTGCTCTAGTATATTCTGCTTGA
>NW_016959902.1:0-940 GCF_001483705.2 Eufriesea mexicana
ACAGATTCTATAGCTTTGCAAAGGCTACAGCACGCCAATAGAATCTACCCTCCTTATTTATGTCAGAAAGACAGCTCACCACGATATTATTCGAAACTGTCAATAAAATTGAACTTTCCAGCCAGAATCTATAGCATTGCAATGGCTATAGCCCGCCAATAGAATCTTTCCTCCTTATTTATGTCAGAAAGACAGCTCACCACGATATTATTCGAAACTGTCAATAAAATTGAACTTTCCAGCCAGAATCTATAGCATTGCAATGGCTATAGCCCGCCAATAGAATCTTTCCTCCTTATTTATGTAAGAAAGGTAGCTCACCACGGTATTAGTCGAAAATGTCAATAAAAATGAATGTTCCAGCCAGATTCTATTGAACTGCAATGCCTATTGCACGCCAATAGAATCTTCCCTCCTTATTTATGCGAGAAAGTTAACTCACCACGCTGCTAGTCGAAAATGTCAATGAAATTGAACTTTCCAGCCAGATTCTGCAGCACTCCAGTGGATATAGCACTCCAAATGGATCTTTCCTTGTTACTTATGCAAGGAAGTTAGCTCACCACGATATTAGTCGAAAATGTCAGTAAAATTGAATTTTCCAGCAGATTCTATAGCATTGAAATGGCTATAGCTCGCCAATTGCATCATTCCTTCTTATTTATGAAAGAAAGTTATCTCACCGAGATATAAGTCAAAAATGTCAATAAAAATGAATTTTCCAACCAGATACTGCGGCATTGCAATGGCTATAGCACTCCAGAAGGAACTTTCCGCCTTATTTACGCGAGAAAGTTTACTCACCACGATATTAGTCGAAGATGTCAATAAAGTAGTTGTACCTTCCAGCCAGATTCTGCTGCATTGCAATGGCTATAGCACCCCAATAGGATCTTTCCTCCTTATTTAAGCAAGAAAGTTAGCTCACCACGATATTAGT
>NW_016959903.1:0-616 GCF_001483705.2 Eufriesea mexicana
ATTGGATTTCCGCGCTACTCTGTGCACTGGTATATTCTGCTTTGTTCTGATGAGGCCCGCAATAGTGGTCTCGGCGCGTTAGGCTTAAATAGCCTACGCTTGCATATGAGGGGTTAGGTTATGTTAGGACAGAGTATCTTTGATTTACGTGCCATTCAGTGCCATTCGGTGGATGTCTGCGCCCTACTGCGCTCCAATATATTCTGCATGGCTCTAGGATAGCCAGTAATATTGGTACTGGCATTGTAGGTTGAGTTATGTTATGTACGATTGGTTAGGTTAGGGGAGGATAGCTTTGTCTTTGGTGCTTTAGTCTGATATGAGATGGATATCTAGGCCCTACAGTGCTCTAATGTTTTCAGCTTGGCTCTGAGAAGGCTAGAAATGGTGGTCTCGATGCTTTATGTTGGGAAATATAACGTTCGGATAGGTTGGGTTTGCCAAAGTTTGGTTAGGCAAAGTTTGGTTACGATAGCTTTAGCTTTTGTGCTGTACGCTGATATTCGGTGGACTTCTACGCTCTACTGTGAGTATCTCCTCCTAGGCTCTTGGAAGGGCAGCAACTACGGCCCTGGCAGATTAGTTTGCGTTGGCTAGACTCGGTTTTGTTCTGTTG
>NW_016959904.1:0-543 GCF_001483705.2 Eufriesea mexicana
ATAGTCACCTAAGCCGACCTAACGTAACCTAACCGAACGTAGCATAGCGCACCATGACGTGCAACGAACACTGCCCCTGAGCTCCCCAGAGCCGAGCAGAGTGCAGTAGAGCACAGTAGATCACAGGAAACCGCTGAATAATGGTGTATTGCACGAAAGTCGAATCCACCCTTGCCAAACATAACCTAACATAAACTAATCGAACGTTGCCTAAATCTACATAATGTGCAGCGGCTGCTTATGGCCTCCTCAGGGTCAAGCAGAGTATATTAGAACAGAGTCGAGTACAGAAATCCTCCGAATAGTAGTGTACAGCACGAAAGAGGCAGATAACCTGACCGAGCTTGACATAACCTAACCCAACAAAACGTAACATAATACAACCTAGCGAGACGAGACCGCTACTGCTGGGCTCTCCAGAGCCAAGCAGAATGTGCTAGAGCAATGTAGAGCGCAGAAATTCGCCGAATAGCAGTGTAATGCACAAAAGTCGAGGATAGCCTAACCTAATCGGGCAAAGCCTAAACTAACAAAACTCAGCAT
>NW_016959905.1:0-312 GCF_001483705.2 Eufriesea mexicana
TCTATATCATTGCAATGGCTATAGCACTCAAAAAGCATCTTTCCTCCTTACTTACGCAAGGAAGTTAGCTCACCACGGTGTTAGTAGAAATTGACAATAAAATTGAATTTTCCAGCAGGATCCTATAGCAGTCCATTGGCTATAGCACGCCAATAGAATCATTCCTCCTTTTTTAAGCAAGGAAGATAGCTCACCACGATATTAGTGGACAATGTCATTAAAATTGAATTTCCCTTCCAGATTCCACAACTTTGCAATGTCTAGAGCACGCCAACAGAAAGTTTCCTCCTTACTTACGCAAGGAAGTTAGCT
>NW_016959906.1:0-517 GCF_001483705.2 Eufriesea mexicana
CCAAGCTATAACAGGTTATAGATTTTCAATAGGCCTATTATCTGGCAAGTAAATGGCTGTAATCGCCATTGGTTGAAGGCTTTATGCGACCTATTCACCAAGCTATAACAGATTATAGATTTTGTATGGACCGACTCTCAGGCTAGTAGATGGCGGTACTTGCAATTGGATTGAAGGTGTTAGGCGATCTATACGCCTAGCTATAACAGATTATAAATTTTGAATAGACCTATTCTCTGGCAAGTAGATGGCTGTACTTGCCATTGCATTGAAGTTGTTAGACGTTCTGTTCACCAAGCTATAACAGGTTATATGTTCTGAATTGACCTTTTCTCTGGCAAGCAGATGGCTGTTCTTGCCATTGGATTGAAGGCGTTAGGCGATCTATTCACCAAGCTATAACAGGCTATACTTTAATAGACCTATTCTCTGGCAAGTAAATGGCTGTAATTGTCATTGGTTGAAGGCGTTATGCGACCTATTCAGCAAGCTATAACAGATTATAAATTTTGAATAG
>NW_016959907.1:0-493 GCF_001483705.2 Eufriesea mexicana
TTATATACGCAAGAAAGTTAGGTCACCAAGATATTAGGCGAAAACGTCAATAAAATTGAAATTCCCAGCCGGATTCCATAGCAGTGCAATAGCTACAGCACGCCAGTAGAATCTATCCTCCTTATATATGCAGGAAAGTTAGGTAACAGCGATAATAGTCGAAAAT
Source organism: Eufriesea mexicana (assembly GCF_001483705.2). Lineage (NCBI taxonomy): Eukaryota > Metazoa > Arthropoda > Insecta > Hymenoptera > Apidae > Eufriesea > Eufriesea mexicana. Next base: position 167 of record NW_016959907.1, read on the forward strand.
GTCAGTAAAATAGAATTTTCCAGCAATGTTATATAGCGTTGCAATGACTATAGCCACGCCAGTAGAATCTTTCCTCCTTACATATGCAAGTAAGTTAGGTCACCACGACAGAAGTCGATAATGTCAATAAAATTGTATTTTCCATCCAGATTCGCTAGCATTGCCATGGCTATAGCACGCCGATAGATGTTTCATCCCTTTTTATGACAGCGGCTTTGCTCACCACGATATTAGTCGAATAGGTCATTAAAATTGAATTTTCCAAGACATATTCTATAGCATTGCAATGGCTATAGCACGCCGGTAGAATCTATCCCCCCTATATAT
>NW_016959908.1:0-944 GCF_001483705.2 Eufriesea mexicana
GATGGCTGTACTTGCCATTGGTTGGAGGCGCTAGGCGTTTTATTCACCAAGCGATAACAGATTGTATTATTTGAATAGACATATTCTCTGGCAAGTCGATGGCTCTACTTGGCATTCGAATGAAGGCGTTAGACGATCTGTTTGCCAAGCTATAACAGGTTACAGGTTTTGAATAGACCTATTCTCTGGCAACTAGGTGGTTGTACTTACCATTGGATTGAAGGCGTTAGGCGATCTATTCTCTACGCTATAACAGATTATAGATTTTCAATAGATATATCATATGGCAAGTAGATGGCTGTACTTGTCATTGGGTTGAAGGCGTTAGTCGATCTATTCACCAAGCTATAACAGGTTATAGATTTTGAATAGACCTATTCTCTGGCAAGTAGATGGCTGTACTTGCCATTGGTTGAAGGCATTAGGCGATCTACTCACCAAGCTATAACAGGTTATAGATTTCGAATAGGCCTATTCTCTGGCAAGTAGATGGCTGTTCTTGCCATTGGATTGAAGGCGTTTGGCGATCTAATCGCCAAGCTGTGACATCTTACAGATTTTGAATAGACTTATTCTCTCGCTAGTTGATGGCAGTACTTGCCATTGGATTGAAGGCGTTAGACGATCTATTCACCAAGGTATAAAGGGTTATGGACTTTGAATAGACCTATTCCCTGGCAACGAGATGGCTGTTCTTGCCATTGGATTGAAGGCGCTAGGCGATCTATTCACCGAGCTATAGCAGACTATAGATCTTCAATAGAGCTATACTCTGGCAAGTAGACTGTACTTGCCATTGGATTTAAAGCGTTAGGCGATCTACTCACCAAGCTACAACAGGTTATGAATTTCGAATAGGCCTATTCTCTTGCAAGTAGATCGCTGTACTGGCCATTGGATTGAAGGCGTTAGGCGATCTAATCCCCAAGCTGTGACAGCTTATA
>NW_016959909.1:0-298 GCF_001483705.2 Eufriesea mexicana
ATAGCATTGCAATGGCAAAAGCACGCCAATAGAATCTTTCAACCTTATTTATGCAAGAACGGCAGCTCACCACGATATTAATCGAAAATGTTACAAAAATTGAATTTTCCAGCCAGGTTACAGATCATTGCAAATGCAATAGCACGCCAATAGTACCTTTCCTCAATATTTATACAAGAAAGGTGGCTCACTACGATATTAGTCGAAGATGCCAGTAGAATTGAACTTTCCAGCAAGATTCCAGAGCATTTTAATGGCTACAGCACGCCAAAAGAACCTTTCCTCCTTATTTATGGAA
>NW_016959909.1:387-597 GCF_001483705.2 Eufriesea mexicana
CAAAAGGATATTTCCTCCTTACTTATGCAAGGAAGCTAGCTCACCACGATATTAGTCGAAAATGTCAATAAAATTATATTTTCCAGCCAGTTTCAGCAGTATTGCAATGGATATAGCATGCCAAAAGGATCTTTCCTCCTTACCTACGCAAGGAAGTTAGCTCAACGCGCTATTAGTCGAAAATGTCAATAAAATTGAATTTTCCAGGAA
>NW_016959910.1:0-749 GCF_001483705.2 Eufriesea mexicana
CGGTGAATGGCACAAAAGTCTATGGTATTCTAACCTAACGTAACCAAAATTGTCATATGCCAATGTAGCCTACCCAAACGTAACTCACCGAGACAACTATTGTTGGCCTCCACAGAGCCAAACAGAAAATGTTAGAGCACAGTACCGCGCAGATATCGGAGGATAGAAGTTTATAGCACAGTCGCCTGGATTTTTATATCCCAACCTCACCTAACGGAACATAACCAAACGTTGCATAGCTCAACCTCCCGTGCCGAGACCGCCATTCCTGACCTGCGCGGAGCAATAAGGAATATGCCAGAGCACAGTAGAGGGCAGAAACGCCACGTATTGCAGTGTATAGCACAAAAGTCAAACATATCCTGGCGTAACATGGCTTAACCTAACCCATATAAACATAGTGCAATCAAACGTAGCGTGAAGGGACAGACATTGCTGGCCTATCCAGCGCCAAGCAGAACACATTAGAGCACGTTAAAGCGCAGGAATCCACCGATTATCTGTTTACGTCACAAAAGACAGAGTATCGTGTCCGAACCAAAACAAACGTAACATAAGCAAACGTAGCTAAACTCAAACCAACGAGCCGAGACAACTACTGCTCGTCTCCGCACAGAAAAGAAGACTTTACCAGAGCACAGTATAGCGCAGAAATCCGCCGCATTGCAATTTATAGCACAAGAGTCAAAGACACCACATCCTAACCTAACCAAGCCTAAGCAAACCAAACGCAGCGATACTCTACAGAG
>NW_016959911.1:0-1038 GCF_001483705.2 Eufriesea mexicana
AGTGTGTAGCAGAAAAGTCGAAGATGTGCTAACCTAACCTGAACTAAGCTAACCAAAAAAAAAACGTAGCATAACTCAACGAAACGCGTCGCGACCACTGCTACTTGCATCCGTGGAGCCAAGCAGCACATGCTAGAGCACTCTAGATCACAGATATCCACCGAAAAGCAGTGTACGGCACGAAAGTCATAGCTATCATAACCAAATTTAGCCTAATTTAACGTTACCAAACAAAACCTTACTCAACCTAACGTGCCACGACCACTGTTGCCCGCCTCGCCAGAGGCGAGCGCAGTATAGTTCAGCAATGTAGAGCGCATAGATCCTCCGAATGTATGTGCATAGCAGAAAAGTCAAAGGAAACCTAACCGAACCTCCCTAACATAGCACAACGCACCGTAACATAACTCAAACTAACGTGACGAGGTCTCGATTGCTGGCCACCCCAGAGCCAAGCAGAATATACTAGATCACAGGAGAGCGCAGAAATCCAACGCATCGCAGTGCAAAGTACAAGAGTGGAAAGTAACATAACCTAATTTGTTCTGACTTAGCTCATCCAAACGTAGTGTAATTCAGCATAACGTGTGGAGGCAAATATTCCTGGAACATCCAGAAACAAGCAGAACGTATTAGAAGATATTGCAGGCCCCCTGGAGCCATGCAGTATATATTAGAGCAGAGCGCATATATCGGACGCACTGCAGTGTATATCGCAGAAGCCAAAGATATTGTAACCAAACATGACATTACCTAACCTAACCAAACGTAGTCTATCACAGAAAGTCTATCACAGCATATGCTGTCGCGACCGCTATTTATGGCTTCCGCGGATCCAAGCAGTGCGTATTAGAGCACATTAGAACGCAGTAATCCAACGAATAGCAATGTATAGAGCAAATGACAAAGTAGCCCCCCTTACCTAGCCAAACGTAACCTAAGTCAACCAAACATGACGAGATCGCCATTGCCGTCATTCACAGAGGCAAGCGGAATGCACTAGAGCGCAATAGTGCGCAGAGATCCACGTTATTGCAG
>NW_016959912.1:0-889 GCF_001483705.2 Eufriesea mexicana
GAAAATACAAATTTATTGACATTTTCGACTAATATCATGGTGAGCTCTCTTTCTTTCATAAATTAGGCGGAAGGATTCAATTCGAGTGCTATAGCCCTCGCAATGCTATAGAATCTTCCAGAAAAATTAAATTTTATTGACATTTTCGACTAATATCGTGGTGAGCTAACTTTATTGCATAAATAAGGAGGGTAGGTTCTACTGGCGTGCTATGGCCGTCGCAATGCAATTGAATCTGGCTGGAAAGTTCAATTTTATTCACATTTTCGACTTATATCGTGGTGAGCTAGCTTTCCTGCATAAATAATGAGGAAATATACTGTTGGTGTGCTATAGGCATTGCATTGATATAGAGTTTGTTTGGAAAATTCAAATTTATTGACATTTTCGACTAACATGGTTGTGAGCTAACTTTCTTGAATATATAAGGAGGAAAGAGATTCTTGGCGTGCTATGGGCATTGCAAAACTATAGAATCATCCTGGAAAATTCAATTTTATTGACATTTTCGACTAATATCGTGGTGAGCTAACTTTCTTGCATAAATAAGGAGTAAAGATTCTATTGGCGTTCTACAATCATAGCAACGCAATAGAATCTTGCTGGAAGTACAATTTTATTGACATTTTCGACTAATATCGTGGTGAGCTATCTTTCTTGCATATATAAGGAGGAAAGATGCAATTCGCGTGCTACAGCCGTCGCAGTGCTATAGAACCTGGCTGGAAAGTTCAATTTTTTTAACATTTTCGACTAATATTGCGGTGAGTTAACTTGCTTGCATAAATAAGGAGGAAAGATACTGTTGGCGTGCTATAGGCGTTGCAATGCTGTAGAATCTGGAAGAAAAGTTCAATTTTGTTGACATTTTCGAATAATATCGTGGTGG
>NW_016959913.1:0-7773 GCF_001483705.2 Eufriesea mexicana
CTAACATGAAGGGGCCTCTACTGCTGTCCTCCACAGAACCAAGAAGAATACTCTAGAGCACAGTAGAGCGCAGAAATGCGCGGAGAGCCGTATATAGCACAAAAGTCTAAGCTATCCTATCTAAACTACACATAACCAGACCTAAACAAACATAACATAACCTAGGCTTACTTGCCACGACCACGAATGTTCGACTCACCAGGGTCGTGCTGAACTTATTAGGGCAATGTATAGCACAGAAATTCACGGAAATGCAGTGTGGAGCACGAATGTCAATGTCATCCTGACCAAACTTAGCCTATCCTAACCAAACCAAACATAACCTAACTCAAACTAACGTGCCGGAATTACTATTGCTGGCCACCACAAGGCCATGCAGAAAATGTTAGGACACAGTAGAATGCGGAAACCCACCGACATAGCGTATGCCACAAAATTCTAAGCCATTATCTCCTAACCTGACCAAGCGCAACATAACCAAACGTAACGTACGACCAGGGGTGCCACGACCACTGTTGCTGACCTCCTAGCGCCAAGCAGAGCATATTAGAAGAGAGTAGAGCGAAGATATCTGTATAATCGCAGTGCAAAGCACACCAGTCGAGGCTACCCTATACTAACCTTGCCAAACGTATCATAACCGAACTCAACATACATCAGACTATCGTGCCGAGAACAATACTGCTGGCATCCCCATAGCCAAACAGATGCTAGTGCAACAATACAGAGCGCAGATAACGAACGAAAACCAGTGTACAGCACAAAGGACAAAGCCATTCTAACCAAACTTAGTAATACTTGAACTATCCTAGCTTAGCCTAACACAACCATACCTGCCACGACCGATATTGCTGCCATCTCCACAGACGAGCTGATGCTAGTAGAGCAATGCAGTGCACAGCTATCGGCCGAACAGCAGTGTATACCACAAGAGTCTAGCTACCCTAGCCATACCTATCCTGACCTAGCCAAGCCAAGCGTATCCTAGCTTAACACAGTGAGCCGAAACAATTATTGCTGGCCTCCCCAGAGCCAAGTAGAATATACTAGAGCACAGCAGAACGCACAGCACAGAAGTTAAAACTATCCTTACCAAGCGTGACCTAACCTAACCCAAGCGGAAGTAGCCTGGCTCAACGTAACGTGCTGAGACCACTCTTGCTGAACTCGCCAGAAGCCAGCTGAAAATACAAGCGCAATGTAGGGCGCAGGAAACCACCTAATAGCAGACAGTAGCACAAAAGTCAAAGCTATCCTCTCCTATCGTAGACAATCGCAAGTTAGCCAAACGTATCCTAACTCAACCTAACGTGCTGCAATCACTATTGCTGGCCACAACAGAGCCAAGCAGATGATATTAGTGGTGAGTAGAACGCAGAAATCCATAGAACCTCCGCGGATATCAGGAAAGTCATAGTAATCAAAGCTTAACACACACCAACATAACGAAACGGAACGCAGCCTGACCCAACATAACGTGCCGAGGCCGCAATTGCTGCCCTCCGCAGAGCCAAGCAGGACGTACTAGATCACAGTAGAACGCAGGAATCCACCGAATAGCTGTGTACAGCAAAAAAAGTTAAAGCTGCCCTGACCAAACATTGCATAACCCAACCTAACCGAATGTAACATGACTCAACATAAGGTGCCGAGGCCACTGATGCTTGCCTTCCCAGAGTCAAGAGGAAAATGTTAGGGAACTGTTGGGCGCAGATGTCAACCTGATAGCAGAATATTGCACCAAAGTCAAGGCTATCATCTCCTACCTTATCCAAACGTAACATAACCAAACGTAACATAACTCAACCTAATGTGCCGCGACCACTATTCCTGGCCTCTCCAGAGCTAAGCAGCAGGCACTGAAGCGCAGTAGAGCGCAGAAAGCCACCCAATTGCAGTGCACAGAGCGAAAATTAAAGCTGCCAATATCAAACACAGCCAAACCCAACCTAATCGTACGTAACATGATACAGCATAACCTGCCGAGACCACCATTGCTGGTCTTCCCAGAGCAATACTGAAGATATTAGAGAACAGAAGAGCGCAGAAATCCACCGAATTTCAGTGTACCGCAGAAAAGATGAAGCTACTCTGACCAAACATAGCCTGTCCCAACCTAACCGTTTGTAACATGACTCACCATAACGAGCCAAGACCACTATTGCTGGCCTTGCCAGAGACAAGCTGGAAACATTAGAGCACTGCAGGGCGCAGAAATCCACCTAATAGCAGACTATGGCACTAAACCCATAGCTATCCTCTCCCAACCTAACCAGATGTACAATAACCGAAGGTAACCTAACTAAGCATAAGGTGCCGCGACCAATATTGCTCCCCTCCCGAGAGTCAACCTGGACACTATAGTGGAGTGTAGAAAGCAGGACACCATATAATCGCTGTGTATATCTGAAAAGTCAAAGCTACCCAAGCCTAACCCAAACATACAGAATATAACCAAACATAACCTGATGCAGAGTAGCGTGCCGAGACCGCTATTGTTGCCCTCCCCAGAGCCAAGCAAGACATAATCGAGCACAGTAGAGCGCGGAAATCCAGCCAGTAGTAGTGTACAGCACAAAAGTTAAAGCTATCCTGACCAAACGTGGCCTGACCCAACCTAATTGAACGTAACCTGTGTCACCATAACGAGCCGCGACCACTGTTGCGGGACTTGCCGGAGCCAAGCTGAATATATTAGAGCACTGCAGGGCGCATTGATTCACCTAATGGTAGACTACAAGGCTGGAGTCCTAGCTATCCTCTCGTAACCTAATGAACCGTAACATAACCAAACGCATCCTAGCTTACACTATCGTCCCGCGAAAACCCTCAGTGGCCACCCTGGAGAAAAGCAATACAAACTAGAGCACAGAAGAGCACAGAATTCCACGGAGTTTCAGTGTACCGCACAAAAGATGAAGCAACCCTGACCAAACATAGCCTAATCTATCCTAACCGAACGTAACCCGACCCAACATACAGTGCCGAGACGACCATTGCTGGGCTTTCGGGAGCCAAGCTGAAAATATTAAAGGAACGCAGGGCGCACAAATCCACACAATCGCAGACTATAGCAATAAAGTCTATGCCATCCTCTCCTAACCTAACCAACCGCAACACAACCAAACGTATCCAAGCTCAACCTAACGTTCCGCGACCACCATTACTGACCTTCGCACGGTCAAGCAGAACACCTTAGTGGAGAGTAGGACGCTGAAATCCAAATAATCGCAGTGTACATCTGAAAAGTCAAAGCTACCATAGCCTAACCAAAACATACAGAGCATAACCAAACATAACCCTAGCGTGCCGAGACCGCTATTGTTGCCCTCCCCAGGGCAAAGCAGGTCATACTACAGCACTGTAGAACCGAAAAGTCCAACGAATATCAGTGTACAGCACAAAATTTGAATTTATCCTGACCAGACTATGCCTAACCCAACCTAAACGAACGTAACACGAATCAACATACTCCGCCGGGACCACTATTTCTGTCCATGCGGGAGCCTAGCTGAAAACGGTAGAGCACTGTAGGGCGCAGGAATCCACCTATTAGCAGACTATAGCGCTGAAGTCAGATCTATCCCCTCCTAACGTAGCCAATCGTAACATAGACAAATGTAAACCAACTTAACCTACCGTACCGCGACCATTACTGCGGGCCACTCCAGAGGCAAGTAGACGACATTAGTATAGAGTAGAACGCATAAATCCGTATAACCACTGTGTATATCAGAATGGTCAAAACTGCCCGAGCCTAACACAAACCAACAGAACATAACAAAACATAGCATAAATGAATCTGACCTGGCTAGACCGCAATTGCTGCACTGCCCAGCGCCAAGCAGGACATACTAGAGCACAGTAGAGCGCAGAAATCCACCGAAAAGCAGTGTACAGCACGAAAGTTAAAGCTATCCTAACCATGCATGGCCTATCCCAACCTACCCGAACGTAACATTACTGAACGTAACGTGCCGACACCACTGTTGCTGGCATTCCCAGGGTCGAGCAGAGTATAGTAGAGCACCGAACAGCGCAGAAGTCTGCGAAAAACAGTGTATCGCACGAGAGAGAAAGATGTCCAAACCTACCCCAGATAGAGGTAGCCGAACCCGACTTATCGTAACTAAATCTGGCGTGCCAAAACCAGTATTGCAGGCCTCCTCAGAGCCAAGCTGAGCATATTAGAGCGCAGTGCATCGCAGAAATACAGAGGATAGCATTGTATGGCGCAAGAGTCAAAGCTGCGTTGTCTTAACCTGACCAAACCTGACATAACCAGAAGTGATATAACAGAAACTAACGTACCGCGTCCACTATTGCTGGCATCCCCACAGTCGAGTAGAGTGTAGTAGAGAACAGCAGAGCGCAGAAATTCACCGAGTAGCTGTGTATACCACGAATGTCAAAGCTATCCAAGCTTAACACAGACTATCATAATATAACCGAACGTAGCCTAACAAAACCCAGCGTACCGACACCACTATCAGTGGACATCACAGAACCAAGCTGAAGATATCAGATCACAGTATAAGGCAGGAATCCACTGAATAGCAGTGCATAGCACAAACGTCAAAGCTAGCCTCTCCCAGCCTAACCAATTGTAACAAACCAGAACGCAAACTAACTCAACATAACGTGCAGCGACCAATACTTCTGGCCTCGGCAGAGAAAAGCAGAAAATGCTGGAGCACAGTAGAGCGTAGAAATAGAGCACATAGCAGTGCGAAAGTGCAAAAGTCGCAGATAATCTTGCCAAACCTAACCTCACCAAATGCAACCTAGCACAAACTAACGAGCCGCGGCCACTATTTCTGTATTTCCCGGTACACAGCACGGAACATTAGAACACAGTAGAGCGCTGACGACCACAGAGAGACAGTTTATACCACGAAAGTCAGGGCGAGCCGAACCTAACTCAATCTAATGTAACCTAACCGAACGTAGCCTAACTTGGTCTAACGTGCTGAGACCGAAACTACTGGCTTACACCGAGTCGAGCAGAGTGCAGTAAAGCAATAGAGCAATGTAGAGGGTAGAAGTCCTTCGAATAGCGGTGTATAGCAAAATGTTAAAGCTATCCGGCCATGATATGACCAAACGCAGTCTATTTCAACCTGACGTGCCGAGACCACAATTGCTGACATCCACAGCGCAAAGCAGAGCATATTAGAGCACGTTAGACGGCAAGAGTCCTCTGTATAGCAGTGCACAGCACAGAAGTCATAGCCATCCTGTACTAACCTAACCAAACGTAACGAAACTGAACGTAACGTAACCAAACGTAATGTAATTCCTCCTAACCTGCCGAGACCACCATCGATTCCCACTTCAGAGCGAAGCAAAGAATGTTAGAGCAGAGTAGAGCGCAGAGGAACATAGAATATCAGTGCATGGCACAATGGTTCAATCTAACCTGCCCTAACGTATCCCAACGTAACATAACCGAACGCAACTTAACTCAAACTAACGCGCCGAGGCCACTATCGCTGGCACTCCCAGAGCCACGCAGAACATACTAGAGCACAGTAGGTAGCAGAAGGTCACCAAATAGCTGTGTGTGGCACAAAGGACAAAGATATCCTAGCCTAACCTGGCCTAACCTGACCTAACCAAACGTAACCTAATACAACGTGACGTGCGTACTCCGATATTGCTGACCTCCCCAGAGACAAGCTGAATACACAAGAGCGCATAAGAGCGCAGGCGTCCGCCGCACATAAGTGGAAAGCACAAAGGTCAAATATAGCCTAACCTAACATGACAATGCCTTACATTTTGAAACGAAGCCTAACTCAACCAAACGGGCAGAGACCACTTCTGCTGGGATACCCAGCGCCAATCGGAGCATACTAGCGCGCAGTAGAGCGCAGAAATCCAACGAAAGCAGTGTATGGCACAAAAGTCTACCCTAACCTATCCTAATCTAACCAAACGTGACCTAACCAAACACAGCCTAACTCAACCTAAAGTGACAAGACCACAATTTCTGGCATCCCCTGCGCCAATTAGAGCACATTAGCGCACAGTAGAGAGCAGACATCCACCAAATAGCTGTGTATAGCTGAAAAGTCAAAGCCATACTAACCAAACTTTGCATAACCTAACATACCCAAACGTTACCTATCCGAAGGAAACGTGCCTCGGCTGCTACTGCCGGACCCCCAGATTCTAGCGGATGCAAGTAGAGCAATACAGTGCACAGATATCGACCGAATGGCTGTGTATAGCGCAAATGTCATAGCTATCCTATCCTAACCTAGCAAAACGTAACGTAGCCATTCGCAACCTTACTCAACCGAGCGTGCCGAGACGACTATTGCTGGCCACTGCAAAGCCAAGCAGAATATACTGGAGCACAGTAGATCGCAGAAAGCCTCCAAATAGCAGTGTATAGCACAAGAGTCCGTGATACGCTAACCTAACCTGACATAACCTAGCCTAATGAATCGTAGAATAATCAAACGTATCGAGACGAGACCTGTATTGCTGGCCTCTCCAGGGCCAAGCAGTGTTTGATACAGCAATGAGGAGCGTAGAAATCCACCGGATAGCACTGCATAGCACAAAAGACAAAGTTTTCCTATCCCAACTTAGCCATACGTAACATAGTGGAACGCATCCTAACTCAACCTAACGTGCCTGCAACACTATCGCTGAACTCCACAGAGCCAAGCAGAATATACTAGAACACAGTAGACCGCAGAAAGCCACCGCATTAATGCGTAAAGCAGAAGAGTAAAAGATATGCTAACCAAACTTGAGCTATCCTTACCCAACCGATCGGAACCATTCCCAACCTAACCTGCCTAGCGCACTGTTGCTGGAGTCCTCATCGCCAAGCAAAACATGTTAGAGGGGAGTGGAGCGCAGAAATTCGTAGAGTCGCGGCGCATAGCACAATAGTCCAAGCTTCACCAACCTAACGTAGCCAAACCTAACATAACCGAACCTACCTTAATACAACCTAACGTGCCGAGACCACTATTTCTGGCCACACCACCGCCAATGGGAGCATGTTAGAGCATAGTAGAACGCAGAATTCTACCGAACAGCAGTGTGAAGCCCTAACGTCAGAGCCATCATTTCCAAAACAAACCAAACATATTCACACCAAATGTAACGTTTCGCATCCTAACGAGCCGCGGCCAACATTCTTGGCGTCCCCAGAGACAAGCAGTGTGTGATGGCGCAAAATAGGTCGCGAGACTCCATATAACTGCAGCGTGTAGCACAAAAGATAAAGCTATCCCAGCCTAACCCAAGGTAACCTAAGCTATCCAAACGTGATCTAACTAAAACTAACGTGTCGTGACCATTATTGGTGGCCTCCACAGAGCCTAGCCGAATATATTATAGCACAGTAGATGGCAGCAATCCACCGAATGGCACTGTATAGCACAAAAGTCAAAGCCTTCCTATCCTACCCTCAAGAAACGTAACGTAACCGTACGTAATCGATCTCAACGTGACGAGCTGAGAACGCCACTGCTGTCCTCCGCGGAGCCAAGCAGCGCTTATTAGAGCACATTAGAGAGCAGAAATGCACAATATCGCAGTGTACAGCAAGAAAGTCAAAGCTACCATATTGCAATCTAACCAAACTTAACATGACCAAACGCAACCTAACTCAGCCTAACTTGCCAAAGCCTAACTTGCCGAGAGCACTACTGCGGGCCACCCCGTAGCCAAACAGAGTATACATGGGCACAGTAGAGCGTGGAAATCCATCTAATAGCAGTACAAAGGTCAAAGAAATCCTTTCCTATC
>NW_016959914.1:0-2171 GCF_001483705.2 Eufriesea mexicana
ATCACACCGGTTCGCAGAAACCCCCTGCATTGCAGTTAATAGCACAAAAGTCAAAGGTATTCTGAAATAACGTGACCTAAACTAAGCTAACCAACCGTAGCGTGTCTCAAATGTGCGAGCGGCGACCACTGCTGCCGGACCCCACAGAGCCAAGCAGAATTCAGGAGAGCACAGTAGATCACACGAACCCGCCGAATAAGTATGTATTGCACGAAAGTCGAAATCGTCGTAGCCGAACATAGCCTTACATAGCATAATCAAACGTTGCCTAACACAACATAACGTGCCGCGGCTTTTGCTGCCCTCCCAATGGCCAAGCAGAATATAGTCTTGCAGGGTCTAGCGCAGAAGTCGACCGAAAAGCTGTGTACAGCATAAAAGTTAAAGCTACCCTAACCAAACCTGCCGAGACCACTATTGCTGGCCTCCCCAGTGCCAAGCTGTAAATATTAGAGCGCTGTAGGGCACAGAAATCGACCTAACAGCAGACAATTGCACTAAAGTCAAATCTATCCTCTCCTAACCTAAGCAATCGTAACATAGCAGAACGTAACCTGACTCAACCTTACGTTCCGCGGCCACTATTGCTGGCCACCACACAGCCAAACAGAACACATTAGTGGAGAGTAGGACGCAGAAATCCATAGGACAGCAGTGTACAACAGAAAATTCGAAGATACCCAAGCCTAACTTGCCCTAACCTAACCTAACCAAGCGTAGAAAGTCTAATCCTATCGAGCCGATACACCTATTACAGGCCAGATATACAGGCCTACCCAGTGACAAGCAGTACATATTAGAGACCAGTAAAGCGTAATGTTCCACCGAAAGCAGTGTATAACACAAAAGTCAAAGCCACTTTAACCAAACGTAGACTAACCTAACCTAACCGAACGTAACCACACTCACCCTATCTGGTTGGGTCATGGGTTACTTTGGTTGTGCTGCGCTTGGTTATGTGAGGCCAGGGTAGTTCTGACATTTCTGCTGTGCTCTGCTATTCGGTGGATTTCTGCTCCACACTGTGAAATAGTTTTCCCTGCTTTGCTCTGGGAATTCTAGAAATAGTGGACGCGGCGCGTTAGAATGGGGTACGTTACGTTTGGTTAGGTTAGGTTTGTTTGGGTTAGGTTGAGATACGTTTGACTTTCATGATATGCAATGACATTCAATGAACGTTAGCGCTCTGTTCTCCTCTAATATGCCCTGGTCGGCGCAGGGGGAGGAAAGCAATAGTTGTCTCGGCACGTTAGGTCGAGGTGGGATACGTTTGGTTAGGTTGTTAGCATTGGTAAGGTTTGGTTGGCTTCGACTTTTCCGCCGGACACTGCCATCCTAGGGATTTCTGTGCACGCCTCTATTATACTCTGCTTGACTCTGCGGTGGCCAGCAATAATGGTTGTGGCCTGTTAGGTTTGGATAGATTACATTTGGCTATGTTAGGTAATATTCGGTTAGTTTGGGATAGCACTGACGTATGTGCTCAATACTGATGTTATATGGACTTATGTGCTCAACTGCGCTCTATCATGTTCTGCTTGTCTCTGGGGAAGCCAGAAATAGTGTTCGCGGCACGTTAGGTTTAGTTATTCAACGATTGGTTAGGTGAGATTAGGTCTGCTTAGGTCACGTTAGGATATGGTAGCTTTGACTTTTGTGCTATAGACCGCTATTCGGAGCATTTCTACGCCCTGCATTAATGCATTGCTCAGCTGTACTCTGCTGGACCCTGGGGAGGCCAGTAATAGCTGTCTCCGCACGTTAGGATGAGTTAGGCTACGTTCGGTGAGGATATGTTAGCTTAGGTTGCGGATGGATTGCTTTGACTTTTGCGTTATAGACTGCTATTTGTTGGATCCCTGCGACCAGGAGTGCTCTAATGTATTCAGCTTGGCTCTGGGAAGGCCAGAAACAGTGGTCTCGGCACGTTATGTCTAGTTACGTTACGTTCGGATAGGTTGGGCCAGGCTAAGTTTGGTTGGGATAGCTCCAACTTTTGCGCTGTACACTGCCGCTCGATGTATTTCTACGATCTACTGTGCTTTAGTATATCCATCTAGGCTCTTGGGGGGGGGGGCAGCAGCAGCGTTCTCGGTAGGTTAGTTTTTGTTAGGCTAAATCTGGCTAAATAAACCCTAACTGTTGGGTTAGGTACGGACAGCTACCATTTT